>NW_026291982.1:0-158090 GCF_023091745.1 Budorcas taxicolor | reverse complement strand
AGGAACTCCAGGTCGTGCCACCATTCCAAGAGTCCCCCAGATGTCTCAGTCCATTCCAGAGGAACCTCTTTTCCCTTCACCGGCACGTCTTTCACGCCGAGGATCGACTCACACCAAGGTGGCACGTGGCACAGCCCTGTGGGAAAGCCTCGTGGGAAAGCCTCGAGGGACAGCCTCGAGGGAAAGCCACAGATCCCTTGATCCACGTGACAGGAAGCGTGACACTACTGCTGCAGCTCGGGAGGAAAGCGCACGTGCATGCCCCCACTCGAGACGAGGCCTGACTCCCCTGGGGAGACTCAGAAGCACCCCAAGATCTATGGCAACACTGGAGAGGAATCCTCAGGTTCCGGCCCCGACTCCACACAAGGACTGAGGCCCCGGCATGGACGGGAGAGGAATCCCGAGAGGTCCCCTAGCAACTCGCACGGGGACTGGCCTTTCCTGAGGCCACCAGAGCGGGTCCCTGAGGTCCCCGTCGTAACTCGAGAAGACCTGCCGCAGCTCGAGATAATCCAGGAGTTTCTCCCCTCCAGGCGAGATGAGGCCCATTTCCGCTGAGGCGTCTCGAGGCTGATCACACCTCACCTCTGGAACTTCGAAAGGGTCCTTCACACCCTTGGTGCAAATCAAGAAGTTCCCCGACCTAGCCGTCTCCACTCGAGAGGAATCACGAGGGTCCCGCCCACATCCAGAGGAGCCCCGTTTCCGCCTCGTAGCTCGAGTTGAGGGATCCTTTCCTGCTTCGTCGGGAAAGAGTTCCCGGCGTTCCCGTCGCATCTCAAGAGGAGGCCCTCTCAACAGGAACGGCGAGAGCAACTCCAGGGTCGTGCCACCATTCCAAGAGTCCCCCAGATGTCTCAGTCCATTCCAGAGGAACCTCTTTCCCTTCACCGGCTCGTCTTTCACGCCGAGGATCGACTCACACCAAGGTGGCACGTGCACAGCCCTGTGGGAAAGCCTCTTGGGAAAGCCTCGAGGGACAGCCTCGAGGAAAAGCCACAGATCCCTTGATCCACGTGACAGGAAGCGTGACACTGCTGCTGCAGCTCGGGAGGAAAGCGCACGTGCATGCCCCCACTCGAGACGAGGCCTGACTCCCCTGGGGAGACTCAGAAGCACCCCAAGATCCATGGCAACACTGGAGAGGAATCCTCAGGTTCCGGCCCCGACTCCACACAAGGACTGAGGCCCCGGCATGGACGGGAGAGGAATCCCGAGAGGTCCCCTAGCAACTCGCACGGGGACTGGCCTTTCCTGAGGCCACCAGAGCGGGTCCCTGAGGTCCCCGTCGTAACTCGAGAAGACCTGCCGCAACTCGAGAAAATCCAGGAGGTTCTCCCCTCCAGGCGAGATGAGGCCCATTTCCGCTGAGGCGTCTCGAGGCTGATCACACCTCACCTCTGGAACTTCGAAAGTGTCCTTCACACCCTTGGTGCAAATCAAGAAGTTCCCCGACCTAGCCGTCTCCACTCGAGAGGAATCACGAGGGTCCCGCCCACATCCAGAGGAGCCCCGTTTCCGCCTCGTAGCTCGAGATGAGGGATCCTTTCCCTGCTTCGTCGGGAAAGAGTTCCCGGCGTTCCCGTCGCATCTCAAGAGGAGGCCCTCTCAACAGGAACGGCGAGAGGAACTCCAGGGTCGTGCCACCATTCCAAGAGTCCCCCAGATGTCTCAGTCCATTCCAGAGGAACCTCTTTTCCCTTCACCGGCTCGTCTTTCACGCCGAGGATCGACTCACACCAAGGTGGCACGTGGCACAGCCCTGTGGGAAAGCCTCGTGGGAAAGCCTCGAGGGACAGCCTCGAGGGAAAGCCACAGATCCCTTGATCCACGTGACAGGAAGCGTGACACTACTGCTGCAGCTCGGGAGGAAAGCGCACGTGCATGCCCCCACTCGAGACGAGGCCTGACTCCCCTGGGGAGACTCAGAAGCACCCCAAGATCCATGGCAACACTGGAGAGGAATCCTCAGGTTCCGGCCCCGACTCCACACAAGGACTGAGGCCCCGGCATGGACGGGAGAGGAATCCCGAGAGGTCCCCTAGCAACTCGCACGGGGACTGGCCTTTCCTGAGGCCACCAGAGCGGGTCCCTGAGGTCCCCGTCGTAACTCGAGAAGACCTGCCGCAACTCGAGAAAATCCAGGAGGTTCTCCCCTCCAGGCGAGATGAGGCCCATTTCCGCTGAGGCGTCTCGAGGCTGATCACACCTCACCTCTGGAACTTCGAAAGTGTCCTTCACACCCTTGGTGCAAATCAAGAAGTTCCCCGACCTAGCCGTCTCCACTCGAGAGGAATCACGAGGGTCCCGCCCACATCCAGAGGAGCCCCGTTTCCGCCTCGTAGCTCGAGATGAGGGATCCTTTCCCTGCTTCGTCGGGAAAGAGTTCCCGGCGTTCCCGTCGCATCTCAAGAGGAGGCCCTCTCAACAGGAACGGCGAGAGGAACTCCAGGGTCGTGCCACCATTCCAAGAGTCCCCCAGATGTCTCAGTCCATTCCAGAGGAACCTCTTTTCCCTTCACCGGCTCGTCTTTCACTCCGAGGATCGACTCACACCAAGGTGGCACGTGGCACAGCCCTGTGGGAAAGCCTCGTGGGAAAGCCTCGAGGGACAGCCTCGAGGGAAAGCCACAGATCCCTTGATCCACGTGACAGGAAGCGTGACACTACTGCTGCAGCTCGGGAGGAAAGCGCACGTGCATGCCCCCACTCGAGACGAGGCCTGACTCCCCTGGGGAGACTCAGAAGCACCCCAAGATCCATGGCAACACTGGAGAGGAATCCTCAGGTTCCGGCCCCGACTCCACACAAGGACTGAGGCCCCGGCATGGACGGGAGAGGAATCCCGAGAGGTCCCCTAGCAACTCGCACGGGGACTGGCCTTTCCTGAGGCCACCAGAGCGGGTCCCTGAGGTCCCCGTCGTAACTCGAGAAGACCTGCCGCAGCTCGAGAAAATCCAAGAGGTTCTCCCCTCCAGGCGAGATGAGGCCCATTTCCGCTGAGGCGTCTCGAGGCTGATCACACCTCACCTCTGGAACTTCGAAAGGGTCCTTCACACCCTTGGTGCAAATCAAGAAGTTCCCCGACCTAGCCGTCTCCACTAGAGAGGAATCACGAGGGTCCCGCCCACATCCAGAGGAGCCCCGTTTCCGCCTCGTAGCTCGAGTTGAGGGATCCTTTCCCTGCTTCGTCGGGAAAGAGTTCCCGGCGTTCCCGTCGCATCTCAAGAGGAGGCCCTCTCAACAGGAACGGCGAGAGCAACTCCAGGGTCGTGCCACCATTCCAAGAGTCCCCCAGATGTCTCAGTCCATTCCAGAGGAACCTCTTTCCCTTCAACGGCTCGTCTTTCACGCCGAGGATCGACTCACACCAAGGTGGCACGTGGCACAGCCCTGTGGGAAAGCCTCGTGGGAAAGCCTCGAGGGACAGCCTCGAGGGAAAGCCACAGATCCCTTGATCCACGTGACAGGAAGCGTGACACTACCGCTGCAGCTCGGGAGGAAAGCGCACGTGCATGCCCCCACTCGAGACGAGGCCTGACTCCCCTGGGGAGACTCAGAAGCACCCCAAGATCCATGGCAACACTGGAGAGGAATCCTCAGGTTCCGGCCCCGACTCCACACAAGGACTGAGGCCCCAGCATGGACGGGAGAGGAATCCCGAGAGGTCCCCTAGCAACTCGCATGGGGACTGGCCTTTCCTGAGGCCACCAGAGCGGGTCCCTGAGGTCCCCGTCGTAACTCGAGAAGACCTGCCGCAACTCGAGAATATCCAGGAGGTTCTCCCCTCCAGGCGAGATGAGGCCCATTTCCGCTGAGGCGTCTCGAGGCTGATCACACCTCACCTCTGGAACTTCGAAAGGGTCCTTCACACCCTTGGTGCAAATCAAGAAGTTCCCCGACCTAGCCGTCTCCACTCGAGAGGAATCACGAGGGTACCGCCCACATCCAGAGGAGCCCCGTTTCCGCCTCGTAGCTCGAGATGAGGGATCCTTTCCCTGCTTCGTCGGGAAAGAGTTCCCGGCGTTCCCGTCGCATCTCAAGAGGAGGCCCTCTCAACAGGAACGGCGAGAGCAACTCCAGGGTCGTGCCACCATTCCAAGAGTCCCCCAGATGTCTCAGTCCATTCCAGAGGTACCTCTTTTCCCTTCACCGGCTCGTCTTTCACGCCGAGGATCGACTCACACCAAGGTGGCACGTGGCACAGCCCTGTGGGAAAGCCTCGTGGGAAAGCCTCGAGGGACAGCCTCGAGGGAAAGCCACAGATCCGTTGGTCCACGTGACAGGAAGCGTGACACTACTGCTGCAGCTCGGGAGGAAAGCGCACGTGCATGCCCCCACTCGAGACGAGGCCTGACTCCCCTGGGGAGACTCAGAAGCACCCCAAGATCCATGGCAACACTGGAGAGGAATCCTCAGGTTCCGGCCCCGACTCCACACAAGGACTGAGGCCCCGGCATGGACGGGAGAGGAATCCCGAGAGGTCCCCTAGCAACTCGCATGGGGACTGGCCTTTCCTGAGGCCACCAGAGCGGGTCCCTGAGGTCCCCGTCGTAACTCGAGAAGACCTGCCGCAGCTCGAGAAAATCCAGGAGGTTCTCCCCAACAGGCGAAATGAGGCCCATTTCCGCTGAGGTGTCTCGAGGCTGATCACACCTCACCTCTGGAACTTCGAAAGGGTCCTTCACACCCTTGGTGCAAATCAAGAAGTTCCCCGACCTAGCCGTCTCCACTCGAGAGGAATCACGATGGTCCCGCCCACATCCAGAGGAGCCCCGTTTCCGCCTCGTAGCTCGAGTTGAGGGATCCTTTCCCTGCTTCGTCGGGAAAGAGTTCCCGGCGTTCCCGTCGCATCTCAAGAGGAGGCCCTCTCAACAGGAACGGCGAGAGGAACTCCAGGGTCGTGCCACCATTCCAAGAGTCCCCCAGATGTCTCAGTCCATTCCAGAGGAACCTCTTTCCCTTCACCGGCTCGTCTTTCACGCCGAGGATCGACTCACACCAAGGTGGCACGTGGCACAGCCCTGTGGGAAAGCCTCGTGGGAAAGCCTCGAGGGACAGCCTCGAGGGAAAGCCACAGATCCCTTGATCCACGTGACAGGAAGCGTGACACTACTGCTGCAGCTCGGGAGGAAAGCGCACGTGCATGCCCCCACTCGAGACGAGGCCTGACTCCCCTGGGTAGACTCAGAAGCACCCCAAGATCCATGGCAACACTGGAGAGGAATCCTCAGGTTCCGGCCCCGACTCCACACAAGGACTGAGGCCCCGGCATGGACGGGAGAGGAATCCCGAGAGGTCCCCTAGCAACTCGCACGGGGACTGGCCTTTCCTGAGGCCACCAGAGCGGGTCCCTGAGGTCCCCGTCGTAACTCGAGAAGACCTGCCGCAACTCGAGAAAATCCAGGAGGTTCTCCCCTCCAGGCGAGATGAGGCCCATTTCCGCTGAGGCGTCTCGAGGCTGATCACACCTCACCTCTGGAACTTCGAAAGGGTCCTTCACACCCTTGGTGCAAATCAAGAAGTTCCCCGACCTAGCCGTCTCCACTCGAGAGGAATCACGAGGGTCCCGCCCACATCCAGAGGTGCCCCGTTTCCGCCTCGTAGCTCGAGATGAGGGATCCTTTCCCTGCTTCGTCGGGAAAGAGTTCCCGGCGTTCCCGTCGCATCTCAAGAGGAGGCCCTCTCAACAGGAACGGCGAGAGGAACTCCAGGGTCGTGCCACCATTCCAAGAGTCCCCCAGATGTCTCAGTCCATTCCAGAGGAACCTCTTTCCCTTCACCGGCTCGTCTTTCACGCCGAGGATCGACTCACACCAAGGTGGCACGTGGCACAGCCCTGTGGGAAAGCCTCGTGGGAAAGCCTCGAGGGACAGCCTCGAGGGAAAGCCACAGATCCCTTGATCCTCGTGACAGGAAGCGTGACACTACTGCTGCAGCTCGGGAGGAAAGCGCACGTGCATGCCCCCACTCGAGACGAGGCCTGACTCCCCTGGGGAGACTCAGAAGCACCCCAAGATCCATGGCAACACTGGAGAGGAATCCTCAGGTTCCGGCCCCGACTCCACACAAGGACTGAGGCCCCGGCATGGACGGGAGAGGAATCCCGAGAGGTCCCCTAGCAACTCGCATGGGGACTGGCCTTTCCTGAGGCCACCAGAGCGGGTCCCTGAGGTCCCCGTCGTAACTCGAGAAGACCTGCCGCAGCTCGAGAAAATCCAGGAGGTTCTCCCCAACAGGCGAAATGAGGCCCATTTCCGCTGAGGCGTCTCGAGGCTGATCACACCTCACCTCTGGAACTTCGAAAGGGTCCTTCACACCCTTGGTGCAAATCAAGAAGTTCCCCGACCTAGCCGTCTCCACTCAAGAGGAATCACGAGGGTCCCGCCCACATCCAGAGGAGCCCCGTTTCCGCCTCGTAGCTCGAGATGAGGGATCCTTTCCCTGCTTCGTCGGGAAAGAGTTCCCGGCGTTCCCGTCGCATCTCAAGAGGAGGCCCTCTCAACAGGAACGGCGAGAGCAACTCCAGGGTCGTGCCACCATTCCAAGAGTCCCCCAGATGTCTCAGTCCATTCCAGAGGTACCTCTTTTCCCTTCACCGGCTCGTCTTTCACGCCGAGGATCGACTCACACCAAGGTGGCACGTGGCACAGCCCTGTGGGAAAGCCTCGTGGGAAGCCTCGAGGACAGCCTCGAGGGAAAGCCACAGATCCCTTGGTCCACGTGACAGGAAGCGTGACACTACTGCTGCAGCTCGGGAGGAAAGCGCACGTGCATGCCCCCACTCGAGACGAGGCCTGACTCCCCTGGGGAGACTCAGAAGCACCCCAAGATCCATGGCAACACTGGAGAGGAATCCTCAGGTTCCGGCCCCGACTCCACACAAGGACTGAGGCCCCGGCATGGACGGAGAGGAATCCCGAGAGGTCCCCTAGCAACTCGCACGGGGACTGGCCTTTCCTGAGGCCACCAGAGCGGGTCCCTGAGGTCCCCGTCGTAACTCGAGAAGACCTGCCGCAACTCGAGAAAATCCAGGAGGTTCTCCCCTCCAGGCGAGATGAGGCCCATTTCCGCTGAGGCGTCTCAAGGCTGATCACACCTCACCTCTGGAACTTCGAAAGGGTCCTTCACACCCTTGGTGCAAATCAAGAAGTTCCCCGACCTAGCCGTCTCCACTCGAGAGGAATCACGAGGGTCCCGCCCACATCCAGAGGTGCCCCGTTTCCGCCTCGTAGCTCGAGATGAGGGATCCTTTCCCTGCTTCGTCGGGAAAGAGTTCCCGGCGTTCCCGTCGCATCTCAAGAGGAGGCCCTCTCAACAGGAACGGCGAGAGGAACTCCAGGGTCGTGCCACCATTCCAAGAGTCCCCCAGATGTCTCAGTCCATTCCAGAGGAACCTCTTTCCCTTCACCGGCTCGTCTTTCACGCCGAGGATCGACTCACACCAAGGTGGCACGTGGCACAGCCCTGTGGGAAAGCCTCGTGGGAAAGCCTCGAGGGACAGCCTCGAGGGAAAGCCACAGATCCCTTGATCCTCGTGACAGGAAGCGTGACACTACTGCTGCAGCTCGGGAGGAAAGCGCACGTGCATGCCCCCACTCGAGACGAGGCCTGACTCCCCTGGGGAGACTCAGAAGCACCCCAAGATCCATGGCAACACTGGAGAGGAATCCTCAGGTTCCGGCCCCGACTCCACACAAGGACTGAGGCCCCGGCATGGACGGGAGAGGAATCCCGAGAGGTCCCCTAGCAACTCGCATGGGGACTGGCCTTTCCTGAGGCCACCAGAGCGGGTCCCTGAGGTCCCCGTCGTAACTCGAGAAGACCTGCCGCAGCTCGAGAAAATCCAGGAGGTTCTCCCCAACAGGCGAAATGAGGCCCATTTCCGCTGAGGCGTCTCGAGGCTGATCACACCTCACCTCTGGAACTTCGAAAGGGTCCTTCACACCCTTGGTGCAAATCAAGAAGTTCCCCGACCTAGCCGTCTCCACTCGAGAGGAATCACGAGGGTCCCGCCCACATCCAGAGGAGCCCCGTTTCCGCCTCGTAGCTCGAGATGAGGGATCCTTTCCCTGCTTCGTCGGGAAAGAGTTCCCGGCGTTCCCGTCGCATCTCAAGAGGAGGCCCTCTCAACAGGAACGGCGAGAGGAACTCCAGGGTCGTGCCACCATTCCAAGAGTCCCCCAGATGTCTCAGTCCATTCCAGAGGAACCTCTTTTCCCTTCACCGACTCGTCTTTCACGCCGAGGATCGACTCACACCAAGGTGGCACGTGGCACAGCCCTGTGGGAAAGCCTCGTGGGAAAGCCTCGAGGGACAGCCTCGAGGGAAAGCCACAGATCCCTTGATCCACGTGACAGGAAGCGTGACACTACTGCTGCAGCTCGGGAGGAAAGCGCACGTGCATGCCCCCACTCGAGACGAGGCCTGACTCCCCTGGGGAGACTCAGAAGCACCCCAAGATCCATGGCAACACTGGAGAGGAATCCTCAGTTTCCGGCCCCGACTCCACACAAGTACTGAGGCCCCGGCATGGACGGGAGAGAAATCCGGAGAGGTCCCCTAGCAACTCGCATGGGGACTGGCCTTTCCTGAGGCCACCAGAGCGGGTCCCTGAGGTCCCCGTCGTAACTCGAGAAGACCTGCCGCAGCTCGAGAAAATCCAGGAGGTTCTCCCCAACAGGCGAAATGAGGCCCATTTCCGCTGAGACGTCTCGAGGCTGATCACACCTCACCTCTGGAACTTCGAAAGGGTCCTTCACACCCTTGGTGCAAATCAAGAAGTTCCCCGACCTAGCCGTCTCCACTCGAGAGGAATCACGAGGGTCCCGCCCACATCCAGAGGAGCCCCGTTTCCGCCTCGTAGCTCGAGATGAGGGATCCTTTCCCTGCTTCGTCGGGAAAGAGTTCCCGGCGTTCCCGTCGCATCTCAAGAGGAGGCCCTCTCAACAGGAACGGCGAGAGGAACTCCAGGGTCGTGCCACCATTCCAAGAGTCCCCCAGATGTCTCAGTCCATTCCAGAGGAACCTCTTTTCCCTTCACCGGCTCGTCTTTCACGCCGAGGATCGACTCACACCAAGGTGGCACGTGGCACAGCCCTGTGGGAAAGCCTCGTGGGAAAGCCTCGAGGGACAGCCTCGAGGGAAAGCCACAGATCCCTTGATCCACGTGACAGGAAGCGTGACACTACTGCTGCAGCTCGGGAGGAAAGCGCACGTGCATGCCCCCACTCGAGACGAGGCCTGACTCCCCTGGGAGACTCAGAAGCACCCCAAGATCCATGGCAACACTGGAGAGGAATCCTCAGGTTCCGGCCCCGACTCCACACAAGGACTGAGGCCCCGGCATGGACGGGAGAGGAATCCCGAGAGGTCCCCTAGCAACTCGCACGGGGACTGGCCTTTCCTGAGGCCACCAGAGCGGGTCCCTGAGGTCCCCGTCGTAACTCGAGAAGACCTGCCGCAACTCGAGAAAATCCAGGAGGTTCTCCCCTCCAGGCGAGATGAGGCCCATTTCCGCTGAGGCGTCTCGAGGCTGATCACACCTCACCTCTGGAACTTCGAAAGTGTCTTTCACACCCTTGGTGCAAATCCAGAAGTTCCCCGACCTAGCCGTCTCCACTCGAGAGGAATCACGAGGGTCCCGCCCACATCCAGAGGAGCCCCGTTTCCGCCTCGTAGCTCGAGATGAGGGATCCTTTCCCTGCTTCGTCGGGAAAGAGTTCCCGGCGTTCCCGTCGCATCTCAAGAGGAGGCCCTCTCAACAGGAACGGCGAGAGGAACTCCAGGGTCGTGCCACCATTCCAAGAGTCCCCCAGATGTCTCAGTCCATTCCAGAGGAACCTCTTTTCCCTTCACCGGCTCGTCTTTCACGCCGAGGATCGACTCACACCAAGGTGGCACGTGGCACAGCCCTGTGGGAAAGCCTCGTGGGAAAGCGCCAAGGGACAGCCTCGAGGAAAGCCACAGATCCCTTGATCCACGTGACAGGAAGCGTGACACTACTGCTGCAGCTCGGGAGGAAAGCGCACGTGCATGCCCCCACTCGAGACGAGGCCTGACTCCCCTGGGGAGACTCAGAAGCACCCCAAGATCCATGGAAACACTGGAGAGGAATCCTCAGGTTCCGGCCCCGACTCCACACAAGCACTGAGGCCCCGGCATGGACGGGAGAGGAATCCCGAGAGGTCCCCTAGCAACTCGCACGGGGACTGGCCTTTCCTGAGGCCACCAGAGCGGGTCCCTGAGGTCCCCGTCGTAACTCGAGAAGACCTGCCGCAGCTCGAGATAATCCAGGAGGTTCTCCCCTCCAGGCGAGATGAGGCCCATTTCCGCTGAGGCGTCTCGAGGCTGATCACACCTCACCTCTGGAACTTCGAAAGGGTCCTTCACACCCTTGGTGCAAATCAAGAAGTTCCCCGACCTAGCCGTCTCCACTCGAGAGGAATCACGAGGGTCCCGCCCACATCCAGAGGAGCCCCGTTTCCGCCTCGTAGCTCGAGTTGAGGGATCCTTTCCCTGCTTCGTCGGGAAAGAGTTCCCGGCGTTCCCGTCGCATCTCAAGAGGAGGCCCTCTCAACAGGAACGGCGAGAGGAACTCCAGGGTCGTGCCACCATTCCAAGAGTCCCCCAGATGTCTCAGTCCATTCCAGAGGAACCTCTTTCCCTTCACCGGCTCGTCTTTCACGCCGAGGATCGACTCACACCAAGGTGGCACGTGGCACAGCCCTGTGGGAAAGCCTCTTGGGAAAGCCTCGAGGGACAGCCTCGAGGGAAAGCCACAGATCCCTTGATCCACGTGACAGGAAGCGTGACACTGCTGCTGCAGCTCGGGAGGAAAGCGCACGTGCATGCCCCCACTCGAGACGAGGCCTGACTCCCCTGGGGAGACTCAGAAGCACCCCAAGATCCATGGCAACACTGGAGAGGAATCCTCAGGTTCCGGCCCCGACTCCACACAAGGAATGAGGCCCCGGCATGGACGGGAGAGGAATCCCGAGAGGTCCCCTAGCAACTCGCATGGGGACTGGCCTTTCCTGAGGCCACCAGAGCGGGTCCCTGAGGTCCCCGTCGTAACTCGAGAAGACCTGCCGCAGCTCGAGAAAATCCAGGAGGTTCTCCCCAACAGGCGAAATGAGGCCCATTTCCGCTGAGGCGTCTCGAGGCTGATCACACCTCACCTCTGGAACTTCGAAAGGGTCCTTCACACCCTTGGTGCAAATCAAGAAGTTCCCCGACCTAGCCGTCTCCACTCGAGAGGAATCACGAGGGTCCCGCCCACATCCAGAGGAGCCCCGTTTCCGCCTCGTAGCTCGAGATGAGGGATCCTTTCCCTGCTTCGTCGGGAAAGAGTTCCCGGCGTTCCCGTCGCATCTCAAGAGGAGGCCCTCTCAACAGGAACGGCGAGAGGAACTCCAGGGTCGTGCCACCATTCCAAGAGTCCCCCAGATGTCTCAGTCCATTCCAGAGGAACCTCTTTTCCCTTCACCGGCTCGTCTTTCACGCCGAGGATCCACTCACACCAAGGTGGCACGTGGCACAGCCCTGTGGGAAAGCCTCGTGGGAAAGCCTCGAGGGACAGCCTCGAGGGAAAGCCACAGATCCCTTGATCCACGTGACAGGAAGCGTGACACTACTGCTGCAGCTCGGGAGGAAAGCGCACGTGCATGCCCCCACTCGAGACGAGGCCTGACTCCCCTGGGGAGGACCTCAGAAGCACCCCAAGATCCATGGCAACACTGGAGAGGAATCCTCAGGTTCCGGCCCCGACTCCACACAAGGACTGAGGCCCCGGCATGGAAGGGAGAGGAATCCCGAGAGGTCCCCTAGCAACTCGCATGGGGACTGGCCTTTCCTGAGGCCACCAGAGCGGGTCCCTGAGGTCCCCGTCGTCACTCGAGAAGACCTGCCGCAACTGGAGAAAATCCAGGAGGTTCTCCCCTCCAGGCGAGATGAGGCCCATTTCCGCTGAGGCGTCTCGAGGCTGATCACACCTCACCTCTGGAACTTCGCAAGGGTCCTTCACACCCTTGGTGCAAATCAAGAAGTTCCCCGACATACCCGTCTCCACTCGAGAGGAATCACGAGGGTCCCGCCCACATCCAGAGGAGCCCCGTTTCCGCCTCGTAGCTCGAGATGAGGGATCCTTTCCCTGCTTCGTCGGGAAAGAGTTCCCGGCGTTCCCGTCGCATCTCAAGAGGAGGCCCTCTCAACAGGAACGGCGAGAGGAACTCCAGGGTCGTGCCACCATTCCAAGAGTCCCCCAGATGTCTCAGTCCATTCCAGAGGAACCTCTTTTCCCTTCACCGGCTCGTCTTTCACGCCAAGGATCGACTCACACCAAGGTGGCACGTGGCACAGCCCTGTGGGAAAGCCTCGTGGGAAAGCCTCGAGGGACAGCCTCGAGGGAAAGCCACAGATCCCTTGATCCACGTGACAGGAAGCGTGACACTACTGCTGCAGCTCGGGAGGAAAGCGCACGTGCATGCCCCCACTCGAGACGAGGCCTGACTCCCCTGGGGAGACTCAGAAGCACCCCAAGATCCATGGCAACACTGGAGAGGAATCCTCAGGTTCCGGCCCCGACTCCACACAAGGACTGAGGCCCCGGCATGGACGGGAGAGGAATCCCGAGAGGTCCCCTAGCAACTCGCACGGGGACTGGCCTTTCCTGAGGCCACCAGAGCGGGTCCCTGAGGTCCCCGTCGTAACTCGAGAAGACCTGCCGCAGCTCGAGAAAATCCAGGAGGTTCTCCCCTCCAGGCGAGATGAGGCCCATTTCCGCTGAGGCGTCTCGAGGCTGATCACACCTCACCTCTGGAACTTCGAAAGGGTCCTTCACACCCTTGGTGCAAATCAAGAAGTTCCCCGACCTAGCCGTCTCCACTCGAGAGGAATCACGAGGGTCCCGCCCACATCCAGAGGAGCCCCGTTTCCGCCTCGTAGCTCGAGTTGAGGGATCCTTTCCCTGCTTCGTCGGGAAAGAGTTCCCGGCGTTCCGTCGCATCTCAAGAGGAGGCCCTCTCAACAGGAACGGCGAGAGGAACTCCAGGGTCGTGCCACCATTCAAGAGTCCCCCAGATGTCTCAGTCCATTCCAGAGGAACCTCTTTCCCTTCACCGGCTCGTCTTTCACGCCGAGGATCGACTCACACCAAGGTGGCACGTGGCACAGCCCTGTGGGAAAGCCTCTTGGGAAAGCCTCGAGGGACAGCCTCGAGGGAAAGCCACAGATCCCTTGATCCACGTGACAGGAAGCGTGACACTGCTGCTGCAGCTCGGGAGGAAAGCGCACGTGCATGCCCCCACTCGAGACGAGGCCTGACTCCCCTGGGGAGACTCAGAAGCACCCCAAGATCCATGGCAACACTGGAGAGGAATCCTCTCAGGTTCCGGCCCCGACTCCACACAAGGACTGAGGCCCCGGCATGGACGGGAGAGGAATCCCGAGAGGTCCCCTAGCAACTCGCACGGGGACTGGCCTTTCCTGAGGCCACCAGAGCGGGTCCCTGAGGTCCCCGTCGTAACTCGAGAAGACCTGCCGCAACTCGAGAAAATCCAGGAGGTTTTCCCCTCCAGGCGAGATGAGGCCCATTTCCGCTGAGGCGTCTCGAGGCTGATCACACCTCACCTCTGGAACTTCGAAAGTGTCTTTCACACCCTTGGTGCAAATCAAGAAGTTCCCCGACCTAGCCGTCTCCACTCGAGAGGAATCACGAGGGTCCCGCCCACATCCAGAGGAGCCCCGTTTCCGCCTCGTAGCTCGAGATGAGGGATCCTTTCCCTGCTTCGTCGGGAAAGAGTTCCCGGCGTTCCCGTCGCATCTCAAGAGGAGGCCCTCTCAACAGGAACGGCGAGAGGAACTCCAGGGTCGTGCCACCATTCCAAGAGTCCCCCAGATGTCTCAGTCCATTCCAGAGGAAACTCTTTTCCCTTCACCGGCTCGTCTTTCACGCCGAGGATCGACTCACACCAAGGTGGCACGTGGCACAGCCCTGTGGGAAAGCCTCGTGGGAAAGCGCCAAGGGACAGCCTAGAGGGAAAGCCACAGATCCCTTTATCCACGTGACAGGAAGCGTGACACTACTGCTGCAGCTCGGGAGGAAAGCGCACGTGCATGCCCCCACTCGAGACGAGGCCTGACTCCCCTGGGGAGACTCAGAAGCACCCCAAGATCCATGGAAACACTGGAGAGGAATCCTCAGGTTCCGGCCCCGACTCCACACAAGCACTGAGGCCCCGGCATGGACGGGAGAGGAATCCCGAGAGGTCCCCTAGCAACTCGCACGGGGACTGGCCTTTCCTGAGGCCACCAGAGCGGGTCCCTGAGGTCCCCGTCGTAACTCGAGAAGACCTGCCGCAGCTCGAGATAATCCAGGAGGTTCTCCCCTCCAGGCGAGATGAGGCCCATTTCCGCTGAGGCGTCTCGAGGCTGATCACACCTCACCTCTGGAACTTCGAAAGGGTCCTTCACACCCTTGGTGCAAATCAAGAAGTTCCCCGACATACCCGTCTCCACTCGAGAGGAATCACGAGGGTCCCGCCCACATCCAGAGGAGCCCCGTTTCCGCCTCGTAGCTCGAGTTGAGGGATCCTTTCCCTGCTTCGTCGGGAAAGAGTTCCCGGCGTTCCCGTCGCATCTCAAGAGGAGGCCCTCTCAACAGGAACGGCGAGAGGAACTCCAGGGTCGTGCCACCATTCCAAGAGTCCCCCAGATGTCTCAGTCCATTCCAGAGGAACCTCTTTTCCCTTCACCGGCTCGTCTTTCACGCCAAGGATCGACTCACACCAAGGTGGCACGTGGCACAGCCCTGTGGGAAAGCCTCGTGGGAAAGCCTCGAGGGACAGCCTCGAGGGAAAGCCACAGATCCCTTGATCCACGTGACAGGAAGCGTGACACTACTGCTGCAGCTCGGGAGGAAAGCGCACGTGCATGCCCCCACTCGAGACGAGGCCTGACTCCCCTGGGGAGACTCAGAAGCACCCCAAGATCCATGGCAACACTGGAGAGGAATCCTCAGGTTCCGGCCCCGACTCCACACAAGGACTGAGGCCCCGGCATGGACGGGAGAGGAATCCCGAGAGGTCCCCTAGCAACTCGCACGGGGACTGGCCTTTCCTGAGGCCACCAGAGCGGGTCCCTGAGGTCCCCGTCGTAACTCGAGAAGACATGCCGCAGCTCGAGAAAATCCAGGAGGTTCTCCCCTCCAGGCGAGATGAGGCCCATTTCCGCTGAGGCGTCTCGAGGCTGATCACACCTCACCTCTGGAACTTCGAAAGGGTCCTTCACACCCTTGGTGCAAATCAAGAAGTTCCCCGACCTAGCCGTCTCCACTCGAGAGGAATCACGAGGGTCCCGCCCACATCCAGAGGAGCCCCGTTTCCGCCTCGTAGCTCGAGTTGAGGGATCCTTTCCCTGCTTCGTCGGGAAAGAGTTCCCGGCGTTCCCGTCGCATCTCAAGAGGAGGCCCTCTCAACAGGAACGGCGAGAGGAACTCCAGGGTCGTGCCACCATTCCAAGAGTCCCCCAGATGTCTCAGTCCTTTCCAGAGGAACCTCTTTCCCTTCACCGGCTCGTCTTTCACGCCGAGGATCGACTCACACCAAGGTGGCACGTGGCACAGCCCTGTGGGAAAGCCTCTTGGGAAAGCCTCGAGGGACAGCCTCGAGGGAAAGCCACAGATCCCTTGATCCACGTGACAGGAAGCGTGACACTGCTGCTGCAGCTCGGGAGGAAAGTGCACGTGCATGCCCCCACTCGAGACGAGGCCTGACTCCCCTGGGGAGACTCAGAAGCACCCCAAGATCCATGGCAACACTGGAGAGGAATCCTCAGGTTCCGGCCCCGACTCCACACAAGGACTGAGGCCCCGGCATGGACGGGAGAGGAATCCCAAGAGGTCCCCTAGCAACTCGCACGGGGACTGGCCTTTCCTGAGGCCACCAGAGCGGGTCCCTGAGGTCCCCGTCGTAACTCGAGAAGACCTGCCGCAACTCGAGAAAATCCAGGAGGTTTTCCCCTCCAGGCGAGATGAGGCCCATTTCCGCTGAGGCGTCTCGAGGCTGATCACACCTCACCTCTGGAACTTCGAAAGTGTCTTTCACACCCTTGGTGCAAATCAAGAAGTTCCCCGACCTAGCCGTCTCCACTCGAGAGGAATCACGAGGGTCCCGCCCACATCCAGAGGAGCCCCGTTTCCGCCTCGTAGCTCGAGATGAGGGATCCTTTCCCTGCTTCGTCGGGAAAGAGTTCCCGGCGTTCCCGTCGCATCTCAAGAGGAGGCCCTCTCAACAGGAACGGCGAGAGGAACTCCAGGGTCGTGCCACCATTCCAAGAGTCCCCCAGATGTCTCAGTCCATTCCAGAGGAAACTCTTTTCCCTTCACCGGCTCGTCTTTCACGCCGAGGATCGACTCACACCAAGGTGGCACGTGGCACAGCCCTGTGGGAAAGCCTCGTGGGAAAGCGCCAAGGGACAGCCTAGAGGGAAAGCCACAGATCCCTTGATCCACGTGACAGGAAGCGTGACACTACTGCTGCAGCTCGGGAGGAAAGCGCACGTGCATGCCCCCACTCGAGACGAGGCCTGACTCCCCTGGGGAGACTCAGAAGCACCCCAAGATCCATGGAAACACTGGAGAGGAATCCTCAGGTTCCGGCCCCGACTCCACACAAGCACTGAGGCCCCGGCATGGACGGGAGAGGAATCCCGAGAGGTCCCCTAGCAACTCGCACGGGGACTGGCCTTTCCTGAGGCCACCAGAGCGGGTCCCTGAGGTCCCCGTCGTAACTCGAGAAGACCTGCCGCAGCTCGAGATAATCCAGGAGGTTCTCCCCTCCAGGCGAGATGAGGCCCATTTCCGCTGAGGCGTCTCGAGGCTGATCACACCTCACCTCTGGAACTTCGAAAGGGTCCTTCACACCCTTGGTGCAAATCAAGAAGTTCCCCGACATACCCGTCTCCACTCGAGAGGAATCACGAGGGTCCCGCCCACATCCAGAGGAGCCCCGTTTCCGCCTCGTAGCTCGAGTTGAGGGATCCTTTCCCTGCTTCGTCGGGAAAGAGTTCCCGGCGTTCCCGTCGCATCTCAAGAGGAGGCCCTCTCAACAGGAACGGCGAGAGGAACTCCAGGGTCGTGCCACCATTCCAAGAGTCCCCCAGATGTCTCAGTCCATTCCAGAGGAACCTCTTTTCCCTTCACCGGCTCGTCTTTCACGCCAAGGATCGACTCACACCAAGGTGGCACGTGGCACAGCCCTGTGGGAAAGCCTCGTGGGAAAGCCTCGAGGGACAGCCTCGAGGGAAAGCCACAGATCCCTTGATCCACGTGACAGGAAGCGTGACACTACTGCTGCAGCTCGGGAGGAAAGCGCACGTGCATGCCCCCACTCGAGACGAGGCCTGACTCCCCTGGGGAGACTCAGAAGCACCCCAAGATCCATGGCAACACTGGAGAGGAATCCTCAGGTTCCGGCCCCGACTCCACACAAGGACTGAGGCCCCGGCATGGACGGGAGAGGAATCCCGAGAGGTCCCCTAGCAACTCGCACGGGGACTGGCCTTTCCTGAGGCCACCAGAGCGGGTCCCTGAGGTCCCCGTCGTAACTCGAGAAGACCTGCCGCAGCTCGAGAAAATCCAGGAGGTTCTCCCCTCCAGGCGAGATGAGGCCCATTTCCGCTGAGGCGTCTCGAGGCTGATCACACCTCACCTCTGGAACTTCGAAAGGGTCCTTCACACCCTTGGTGCAAATCAAGAAGTTCCCCGACCTAGCCGTCTCCACTCGAGAGGAATCACGAGGGTCCCGCCCACATCCAGAGGAGCCCCGTTTCCGCCTCGTAGCTCGAGTTGAGGGATCCTTTCCCTGCTTCGTCGGGAAAGAGTTCCCGGCGTTCCCGTCGCATCTCAAGAGGAGGCCCTCTCAACAGGAACGGCGAGAGGAACTCCAGGGTCGTGCCACCATTCCAAGAGTCCCCCAGATGTCTCAGTCCATTCCAGAGGAACCTCTTTCCCTTCACCGGCTCGTCTTTCACGCCGAGGATCGACTCACACCAAGGTGGCACGTGGCACAGCCCTGTGGGAAAGCCTCTTGGGAAAGCCTCGAGGGACAGCCTCGAGGGAAAGCCACAGATCCCTTGATCCACGTGACAGGAAGCGTGACACTGCTGCTGCAGCTCGGGAGGAAAGCGCACGTGCATGCCCCCACTCGAGACGAGGCCTGACTCCCCTGGGGAGACTCAGAAGCACCCCAAGATCCATGGCAACACTGGAGAGGAATCCTCAGGTTCCGGCCCCGACTCCACACAAGGACTGAGGCCCCGGCATGGACGGGAGAGGAATCCCGAGAGGTCCCCTAGCAACTCGCACGGGGACTGGCCTTTCCTGAGGCCACCAGAGCGGGTCCCTGAGGTCCCCGTCGTAACTCGAGAAGACCTGCCGCAACTCGAGAAAATCCAGGAGGTTTTCCCCTCCAGGCGAGATGAGGCCCATTTCCGCTGAGGCGTCTCGAGGCTGATCACACCTCACCTCTGGAACTTCGAAAGTGTCTTTCACACCCTTGGTGCAAATCAAGAAGTTCCCCGACCTAGCCGTCTCCACTCGAGAGGAATCACGAGGGTCCCGCCCACATCCAGAGGAGCCCCGTTTCCGCCTCGTAGCTCGAGATGAGGGATCCTTTCCCTGCTTCGTCGGGAAAGAGTTCCCGGCGTTCCCGTCGCATCTCAAGAGGAGGCCCTCTCAACAGGAACGGCGAGAGGAACTCCAGGGTCGTGCCACCATTCCAAGAGTCCCCCAGATGTCTCAGTCCATTCCAGAGGAACCTCTTTTCCCTTCACCGGCTCGTCTTTCACGCCGAGGATCGACTCACACCAAGGTGGCACGTGGCACAGCCCTGTGGGAAAGCCTCGTGGGAAAGCGCCAAGGGACAGCCTAGAGGGAAAGCCACAGATCCCTTGATCCACGTGACAGGAAGCGTGACACTACTGCTGCAGCTCGGGAGGAAAGCGCACGTGCATGCCCCCACTCGAGACGAGGCCTGACTCCCCTGGGGAGACTCAGAAGCACCCCAAGATCCATGGAAACACTGGAGAGGAATCCTCAGGTTCCGGCCCCGACTCCACACAAGCACTGAGGCCCCGGCATGGACGGGAGAGGAATCCCGAGAGGTCCCCTAGCAACTCGCACGGGGACTGGCCTTTCCTGAGGCCACCAGAGCGGGTCCCTGAGGTCCCCGTCGTAACTCGAGAAGACCTGCCGCAGCTCGAGATAATCCAGGAGGTTCTCCCCTCCAGGCGAGATGAGGCCCATTTCCGCTGAGGCGTCTCGAGGCTGATCACACCTCACCTCTGGAACTTCGAAAGGGTCCTTCACACCCTTGGTGCAAATCAAGAAGTTCCCCGACATACCCGTCTCCACTCGAGAGGAATCACGAGGGTCCCGCCCACATCCAGAGGAGCCCCGTTTCCGCCTCGTAGCTCGAGTTGAGGGATCCTTTCCCTGCTTCGTCGGGAAAGAGTTCCCGGCGTTCCCGTCGCATCTCAAGAGGAGGCCCTCTCAACAGGAACGGCGAGAGGAACTCCAGGGTCGTGCCACCATTCCAAGAGTCCCCCAGATGTCTCAGTCCATTCCAGAGGAACCTCTTTCCCTTCACCGGCTCGTCTTTCACGCCGAGGATCGACTCACACCAAGGTGGCACGTGGCACAGCCCTGTGGGAAAGCCTCTTGGGAAAGCCTCGAGGGACAGCCTCGAGGGAAAGCCACAGATCCCTTGATCCACGTGACAGGAAGCGTGACACTGCTGCTGCAGCTCGGGAGGAAAGCGCACGTGCATGCCCCCACTCGAGACGAGGCCTGACTCCCCTGGGGAGACTCAGAAGCACCCCAAGATCCATGGCAACACTGGAGAGGAATCCTCAGGTTCCGGCCCCGACTCCACACAAGGAATGAGGCCCCGGCATGGACGGGAGAGGAATCCCGAGAGGTCCCCTAGCAACTCGCATGGGGACTGGCCTTTCCTGAGGCCACCAGAGCGGGTCCCTGAGGTCCCCGTCGTAACTCGAGAAGACCTGCCGCAGCTCGAGAAAATCCAGGAGGTTCTCCCCAACAGGCGAAATGAGGCCCATTTCCGCTGAGGCGTCTCGAGGCTGATCACACCTCACCTCTGGAACTTCGAAAGGGTCCTTCACACCCTTGGTGCAAATCAAGAAGTTCCCCGACCTAGCCGTCTCCACTCGAGAGGAATCACGAGGGTCCCGCCCACATCCAGAGGAGCCCCGTTTCCGCCTCGTAGCTCGAGATGAGGGATCCTTTCCCTGCTTCGTCGGGAAAGAGTTCCCGGCGTTCCCGTCGCATCTCAAGAGGAGGCCCTCTCAACAGGAACGGCGAGAGGAACTCCAGGGTCGTGCCACCATTCCAAGAGTCCCCCAGATGTCTCAGTCCATTCCAGAGGAACCTCTTTTCCCTTCACCGGCTCGTCTTTCACGCCGAGGATCGACTCACACCAAGGTGGCACGTGGCACAGCCCTGTGGGAAAGCCTCGTGGGAAAGCCTCGAGGGACAGCCTCGAGGGAAAGCCACAGATCCCTTGATCCACGTGACAGGAAGCGTGACACTACTGCTGCAGCTCGGGAGGAAAGCGCACGTGCATGCCCCCACTCGAGACGAGGCCTGACTCCCCTGGGGAGACTCAGAAGCACCCCAAGATCCATGGCAACACTGGAGAGGAATCCTCAGGTTCCGGCCCCGACTCCACACAAGGACTGAGGCCCCGGCATGGACGGGAGAGGAATCCCGAGAGGTCCCCTAGCAACTCGCATGGGGACGGGCCTTTCCTGAGGCCACCAGAGCGGGTCCCTGAGGTCCCCGTCGTCACTCGAGAAGACCTGCCGCAACTGGAGAAAATCCAGAAGGTTCTCCCCTCCAGGCGAGATGAGGCCCATTTCCGCTGAGGCGTCTCGAGGCTGATCACACCTCACCTCTGGAACTTCGCAAGGGTCCTTCACACCCTTGGTGCAAATCAAGAAGTTCCCCGACATACCCGTCTCCACTCGAGAGGAATCACGAGGGTCCCGCCCACATCCAGAGGAGCCCCGTTTCCGCCTCGTAGCTCGAGATGAGGGATCCTTTCCCTGCTTCGTCGGGAAAGAGTTCCCGGCGTTCCCGTTGCATCTCAAGAGGAGGCCCTCTCAACAGGAACGGCGAGAGGAACTCCAGGGTCGTGCCACCATTCCAAGAGTCCCCCAGATGTCTCAGTCCATTCCAGAGGAACCTCTTTTCCCTTCACCGGCTCGTCTTTCACGCCGAGGATCGACTCACACCAAGGTGGCACGTGGCACAGCCCTGTGGGAAAGCCTCGTGGGAAAGCCTCGAGGGAAAGCCTCGAGGGAAAGCCACAGATCCCTTGATCAACGTGACAGGAAGCGTGACACTACTGCTGCAGCTCGGGAGGAAAGCGCACGTGCATGCCCCTACTCGAGACGAGGCCTGACTCCCCTGGGGAGACTCAGAAGCACCCCAAGATCCATGGCAACACTGGAGAGGAATCCTCAGGTTCCGGCCCCGACTCCACACAAGGACTGAGGCCCCGGCATGGACGGGAGAGGAATCCCGAGAGGTCCCCTAGCAACTCGCACGGGGACTGGCCTTTCCTGAGGCCACCAGAGCGGGTCCCTGAGGTCCCCGTCGTAACTCGAGAAGACCTGCCGCAGCTCGAGATAATCCAGGAGGTTCTCCCCTCCAGGCGAGATGAGGCCCATTTCCGCTGAGGCGTCTCGAGGCTGATCACACCTCACCTCTGGAACTTCGAAAGGGTCCTTCACACCCTTGGTGCAAATCAAGAAGTTCCCCGACCTAGCCGTCTCCACTCGAGAGGAATCACGAGGGTCCCGCCCACATTCAGAGGAGCCCCGTTTCCGCCTCGTAGCTCGAGTTGAGGGATCCTTTCCCTGCTTCGTCGGGAAAGAGTTCCCGGCGTTCCCGTCGCATCTCAAGAGGAGGCCCTCTCAACAGGAACGGCGAGAGGAACTCCAGGGTCGTGCCACCATTCCAAGAGTCCCCCAGATGTCTCAGTCCATTCCAGAGGAACCTCTTTCCCTTCACCGGCTCGTATTTCACGCCGAGGATCGACTCACACCAAGGTGGCACGTGGCACAGCCCTGTGGGAAAGCCTCGTGGGAAAGCCTCGAGGGACAGCCTCGAGGGAAAGCCACAGATCCCTTGATCCACGTGACAGGAAGCGTGACACTACTGCTGCAGCTCGGGAGGAAAGCGCACGTGCATGCCCCCACTCGAGACGAGGCCTGACTCCCCTGGGGAGACTCAGAAGCACCCCAAGATCCATGGCAACACTGGAGAGGAATCCTCAGGTTCCGGCCCCGACTCCACACAAGGACTGAGGCCCCGGCATGGACGGGAGAGGAATCCCGAGAGGTCCCCTAGCAACTCGCATGGGGACGGGCCTTTCCTGAGGCCACCAGAGCGGGTCCCTGAGGTCCCCGTCGTCACTCGAGAAGACCTGCCGCAACTGGAGAAAATCCAGAAGGTTCTCCCCTCCAGGCGAGATGAGGCCCATTTCCGCTGAGGCGTCTCGAGGCTGATCACACCTCACCTCTGGAACTTCGCAAGGGTCCTTCACACCCTTGGTGCAAATCAAGAAGTTCCCCGACATACCCGTCTCCACTCGAGAGGAATCACGAGGGTCCCGCCCACATCCAGAGGAGCCCCGTTTCCGCCTCGTAGCTCGAGATGAGGGATCCTTTCCCTGCTTCGTCGGGAAAGAGTTCCCGGCGTTCCCGTTGCATCTCAAGAGGAGGCCCTCTCAACAGGAACGGCGAGAGGAACTCCAGGGTCGTGCCACCATTCCAAGAGTCCCCCAGATGTCTCAGTCCATTCCAGAGGAACCTCTTTTCCCTTCACCGGCTCGTCTTTCACGCCGAGGATCGACTCACACCAAGGTGGCACGTGGCACAGCCCTGTGGGAAAGCCTCGTGGGAAAGCCTCGAGGGAAAGCCTCGAGGGAAAGCCACAGATCCCTTGATCAACGTGACAGGAAGCGTGACACTACTGCTGCAGCTCGGGAGGAAAGCGCACGTGCATGCCCCTACTCGAGACGAGGCCTGACTCCCCTGGGGAGACTCAGAAGCACCCCAAGATCAGTGGCAACACTGGAGAGGAATCCTCAGGTTCCGGCCCCGACTCCACACAAGGACTGAGGCCCCGGCATGGACGGGAGAGGAATCCCGAGAGGTCCCCTAGCAACTCGCACGGGGACTGGCCTTTCCTGAGGCCACCAGAGCGGGTCCCTGAGGTCCCCGTCGTAACTCGAGAAGACCTGCCGCAGCTCGAGATAATCCAGGAGGTTCTCCCCTCCAGGCGAGATGAGGCCCATTTCCGCTGAGGCGTCTCGAGGCTGATCACACCTCACCTCTGGAACTTCGAAAGGGTCCTTCACACCCTTGGTGCAAATCAAGAAGTTCCCCGACCTAGCCGTCTCCACTCGAGAGGAATCACGAGGGTCCCGCCCACATTCAGAGGAGCCCCGTTTCCGCCTCGTAGCTCGAGTTGAGGGATCCTTTCCCTGCTTCGTCGGGAAAGAGTTCCCGGCGTTCCCGTCGCATCTCAAGAGGAGGCCCTCTCAACAGGAACGGCGAGAGGAACTCCAGGGTCGTGCCACCATTCCAAGAGTCCCCCAGATGTCTCAGTCCATTCCAGAGGAACCTCTTTCCCTTCACCGGCTCGTCTTTCACGCCGAGGATCAACTCACACCAAGGTGGCACGTGGCACAGCCCTGTGGGAAAGCCTCTTGGGAAAGCCTCGAGGGACAGCCTCGAGGGAAAGCCACAGATCCCTTGATCCACGTGACAGGAAGCGTGACACTGCTGCTGCAGCTCGGGAGGAAAGCGCACGTGCATGCCCCCACTCGAGACGAGGCCTGACTCCCCTGGGGAGACTCAGAAGCACCCCAAGATCCATGGCAACACTGGAGAGGAATCCTCAGGTTCCGGCCCCGACTCCACACAAGGACTGAGGCCCCGGCATGGACGGGAGAGGAATCCCGAGAGGTCCCCTAGCAACTCGCATGGGGACTGGCCTTTCCTGAGGCCACCAGAGCGGGTCCCTGAGGTCCCCGTCGTAACTCGAGAAGACCTGCCGCAGCTCGAGAAAATCCAGGAGGTTCTCCCCAACAGGCGAAATGAGGCCCATTTCCGCTGAGGCGTCTCGA
The DNA here is from genome assembly GCF_023091745.1 of Budorcas taxicolor. Lineage (NCBI taxonomy): Eukaryota > Metazoa > Chordata > Mammalia > Artiodactyla > Bovidae > Budorcas > Budorcas taxicolor. Next base: position 133,872 of record NW_026291982.1, on the reverse strand, counting down.
GGCTGATCACACCTCACCTCTGGAACTTCGAAAGGGTCCTTCACACCCTTGGTGCAAATCAAGAAGTTCCCCGACCTAGCCGTCTCCACTCGAGAGGAATCACGAGGGTCCCGCCCACATCCAGAGGAGCCCCGTTTCCGCCTCGTAGCTCGAGATGAGGGATCCTTTCCCTGCTTCGTCGGGAAAGAGTTCCCGGCGTTCCCGTTGCATCTCAAGAGGAGGCCCTCTCAACAGGAACGGCGAGAGGAACTCCAGGGTCGTGCCACCATTCCAAGAGTCCCCCAGATGTCTCAGTCCATTCCAGAGGAACCTCTTTTCCCTTCACCGGCTCGTCTTTCACGCCGAGGATCGACTCACACCAAGGTGGCACGTGGCACAGCCCTGTGGGAAAGCCTCGTGGGAAAGCCTCGAGGGACAGCCTCGAGGGAAAGCCACAGATCCCTTGATCCACGTGACAGGAAGCGTGACACTACTGCTGCAGCTCGGGAGGAAAGCGCACGTGCATGCCCCCACTCGAGACGAGGCCTGACTCCCCTGGGGAGACTCAGAAGCACCCCAAGATCCATGGCAACACTGGAGAGGAATCCTCAGGTTCCGGCCCCGACTCCACACAAGGACTGAGGCCCCGGCATGGACGGGAGAGGAATCCCGAGAGGTCCCCTAGCAACTCGCACGGGGACTGGCCTTTCCTGAGGCCACCAGAGCGGGTCCCTGAGGTCCCCGTCGTAACTCGAGAAGACCTGCCGCAGCTCGAGATAATCCAGGAGGTTCTCCCCTCCAGGCGAGATGAGGCCCATTTCCGCTGAGGCGTCTCGAGGCTGATCACACCTCACCTCTGGAACTTCGAAAGGGTCCTTCACACCCTTGGTGCAAATCAAGAAGTTCCCCGACCTAGCCGTCTCCACTCGAGAGGAATCACGAGGGTCCCGCCCACATTCAGAGGAGCCCCGTTTCCGCCTCGTAGCTCGAGTTGAGGGATCCTTTCCCTGCTTCGTCGGGAAAGAGTTCCCGGCGTTCCCGTCGCATCTCAAGAGGAGGCCCTCTCAACAGGAACGGCGAGAGGAACTCCAGGGTCGTGCCACCATTCCAAGAGTCCCCCAGATGTCTCAGTCCATTCCAGAGGAACCTCTTTCCCTTCACCGGCTCGTCTTTCACGCCGAGGATCAACTCACACCAAGGTGGCACGTGGCACAGCCCTGTGGGAAAGCCTCTTGGGAAAGCCTCGAGGGACAGCCTCGAGGGAAAGCCACAGATCCCTTGATCCACGTGACAGGAAGCGTGACACTGCTGCTGCAGCTCGGGAGGAAAGCGCACGTGCATGCCCCCACTCGAGACGAGGCCTGACTCCCCTGGGGAGACTCAGAAGCACCCCAAGATCCATGGCAACACTGGAGAGGAATCCTCAGGTTCCGGCCCCGACTCCACACAAGGACTGAGGCCCCGGCATGGACGGGAGAGGAATCCCGAGAGGTCCCCTAGCAACTCGCATGGGGACTGGCCTTTCCTGAGGCCACCAGAGCGGGTCCCTGAGGTCCCCGTCGTAACTCGAGAAGACCTGCCGCAGCTCGAGAAAATCCAGGAGGTTCTCCCCAACAGGCGAAATGAGGCCCATTTCCGCTGAGGCGTCTCGAGGCTGATCACACCTCACCTCTGGAACTTCGAAAGGGTCCTTCACACCCTTGGTGCAAATCAAGAAGTTCCCCGACCTAGCCGTCTCCACTCGAGAGGAATCACGAGGGTCCCGCCCACATCCAGAGGAGCCCCGTTTCCGCCTCGTAGCTCGAGATGAGGGATCCTTTCCCTGCTTCGTCGGGAAAGAGTTCCCGGCGTTCCCGTTGCATCTCAAGAGGAGGCCCTCTCAACAGGAACGGCGAGAGGAACTCCAGGGTCGTGCCACCATTCCAAGAGTCCCCCAGATGTCTCAGTCCATTCCAGAGGAACCTCTTTTCCCTTCACCGGCTCGTCTTTCACGCCGAGGATCGACTCACACCAAGGTGGCACGTGGCACAGCCCTGTGGGAAAGCCTCGTGGGAAAGCCTCGAGGGACAGCCTCGAGGGAAAGCCACAGATCCCTTGATCCACGTGACAGGAAGCGTGACACTACTGCTGCAGCTCGGGAGGAAAGCGCACGTGCATGCCCCCACTCGAGACGAGGCCTGACTCCCCTGGGGAGACTCAGAAGCACCCCAAGATCCATGGCAACACTGGAGAGGAATCCTCAGGTTCCGGCCCCGACTCCACACAAGGACTGAGGCCCCGGCATGGACGGGAGAGGAATCCCGAGAGGTCCCCTAGCAACTCGCACGGGGACTGGCCTTTCCTGAGGCCACCAGAGCGGGTCCCTGAGGTCCCCGTCGTAACTCGAGAAGACCTGCCGCAGCTCGAGATAATCCAGGAGGTTCTCCCCTCCAGGCGAGATGAGGCCCATTTCCGCTGAGGCGTCTCGAGGCTGATCACACCTCACCTCTGGAACTTCGAAAGGGTCCTTCACACCCTGGGTGCAAATCAAGAAGTTCCCCGACCTAGCCGTCTCCACTCGAGAGGAATCACGAGGGTCCCGCCCACATCCAGAGGAGCCCCGTTTCCGCCTCGTAGCTCGAGTTGAGGGATCCTTTCCCTGCTTCGTCGGGAAAGAGTTCCCGGCGTTCCCGTCGCATCTCAAGAGGAGGCCCTCTCAACAGGAACGGCGAGAGGAACTCCAGGGTCGTGCCACCATTCCAAGAGTCCCCCAGATGTCTCAGTCCATTCCAGAGGAACCTCTTTCCCTTCACCGGCTCGTCTTTCACGCCGAGGATCGACTCACACCAACGTGGCACGTGGCACAGCCCTGTGGGAAAGCCTCTTGGGAAAGCCTCGAGGGACAGCCTCGAGGGAAAGCCACAGATCCCTTGATCCACGTGACAGGAAGCGTGACACTGCTGCTGCAGCTCGGGAGGAAAGCGCACGTGCATGCCCCCACTCGAGACGAGGCCTGACTCCCCTGGGGAGACTCAGAAGCACCCCAAGATCCATGGCAACACTGGAGAGGAATCCTCAGGTTCCGGCCCCGACTCCACACAAGGACTGAGGCCCCGGCATGGACGGGAGAGGAATCCCGAGAGGTCCCCTAGCAACTCGCACGGGGACTGGCCTTTCCTGAGGCCACCAGAGCGGGTCCCTGAGGTCCCCGTCGTAACTCGAGAAGACCTGCCGCAACTCGAGAAAATCCAGGAGGTTCTCCCCTCCAGGCGAGATGAGGCCCATTTCCGCTGAGGCGTCTCGAGGCTGATCACACCTCACCTCTGGAACTTCGAAAGGGTCCTTCACACCCTTGGTGCAAATCAAGAAGTTCCCCGACACACCCGTCTCCACTCGAGAGGAATCACGAGGGTCCCGCCCACATCCAGAGGAGCCCCGTTTCCGCCTCGTAGCTCGAGATGAGGGATCCTTTCCCTGCTTCGTCGGGAAAGAGTTCCCGGCGTTCCCGTCGCATCTCAAGAGGAGGCCCTCTCAACAGGAACGGCGAGAGGAACTCCAGGGTCGTGCCACCATTCCAAGAGTCCCCCAGATGTCTCAGTCCATTCCAGAGGAACCTCTTTCCCTTCACCGACGCGTCTTTCACGCCGAGGATCGACTCACACCAAGGTGGCACGTGGCACAGCCCTGTGGGAAAGCCTCGTGGGAAAGCCTCGGGGGACAGCCTCGAGGGAAAGCCACAGATCCCTTGATCCTCGTGACAGAAAGCGTGACACTACTGCTGCAGCTCGGGAGGAAAGCGCACGTGCATGCCCCCACTCGAGACGAGGCCTGACTCCCCTGGGGAGACTCAGAAGCACCCCAAGATCCATGGCAACACTGGAGAGGAATCCTCAGGTTCCGGCCCCGACTCCACACAAGGACTGAGGCCCCGGCATGGACGGGAGAGGAATCCCGAGAGATCCCCTAGCAACTCGCACGGGGACTGGCCTTTCCTGAGGCCACCAGAGCGGGTCCCTGAGGTCCCCGTCGTAACTCGAGAAGACCTGCCGCAACTCGAGAAAATCCAGGAGGTTCTCCCCTCCAGGCGAGATGAGGCCCATTTCCGCTGAGGCGTCTCGAGGCTGATCACACCTCACCTCTGGAACTTCGAAAGTGTCTTTCACACCCTTGGTTCAAATCAAGAAGTTCCCCGACCTAGCCGTCTCCACTCGAGAGGAATCACGAGGGTCCCGCCCACATCCAGAGGAGCCCCGTTTCCGCCTCGTAGCTCGAGATGAGGGATCCTTTCCCTGCTTCGTCGGGAAAGAGTTCCCGGCGTTCCCGTCGCATCTCAAGAGGAGGCCCTCTCAACAGGAACGGCGAGAGGAACTCCAGGGTCGTGCCACCATTCCAAGAGTCCCCCAGATGTCTCAGTCCATTCCAGAGGAACCTCTTTTCCCTTCACCGGCTCGTCTTTCACGCCGAGGATCGACTCACACCAAGGTGGCACGTGGCACAGCCCTGTGGGAAAGCCTCGTGGGAAAGCGTCGAGGGACAGCCTCGAGGGAAAGCCACAGATCCCTTGATCCACGTGACAGGAAGCGTGACACTACTGCTGCAGCTCGGGAGGAAAGCGCACGTGCATGCCCCCACTCGAGACGAGGCCTGACTCCCCTGGGGAGACTCAGAAGCACCCCAAGGTCCATGGAAACACTGGAGAGGAATCCTCAGGTTCCGGCCCCGACTCCACACAAGCACTGAGGCCCCGGCATGGACGGGAGAGGAATCCTGAGAGGTCCCCTAGCAACTCGCACGGGGACTGGCCTTTCCTGAGGCCACCAGAGCGGGTCCCTGAGGTCCCCGTCGTAACTCGAGAAGACCTGCCGCAGCTCGAGATAATCCAGGAGGTTCTCCCCTCCGGCGAGATGAGGCCCATTTCCGCTGAGGCGTCTCGAGGCTGATCACACCTCACCTCTGGAACTTCGAAAGGGTCATTCACACCCTTGGTGCAAATCAAGAAGTTCCCCGACCTAGCCGTCTCCACTCGAGAGGAATCACGAGGGTCCCGCCCACATCCAGAGGAGCCCCGTTTCCGCCTCGTAGCTCGAGTTGAGGGATCCTTTCCCTGCTTCGTCGGGAAAGAGTTCCCGGCGTTCCCGTCGCATCTCAAGAGGAGGCCCTCTCAACAGGAACGGCGAGAGGAACTCCAGGGTCGTGGCACCATTCCAAGAGTCCCCCAGATGTCTCAGTCCATTCCAGAGGAACCTCTTTCCCTTCACCGGCTCGTCTTTCACGCCGAGGATCGACTCACACCAAGGTGGCACGTGGCACAGCCCTGTGGGAAAGCCTCTTGGGAAAGCCTCGAGGGACAGCCTCGAGGGAAAGCCACAGATCCCTTGATCCACGTGACAGGAAGCGTGACACTGCTGCTGCAGCTCGGGAGGAAAGCGCACGTGCATGCCCCCACTCGAGACGAGGCCTGACTCCCCTGGGGAGACTCAGAAGCACCCCAAGATCCATGGCAACACTGGAGAGGAATCCTCAGGTTCCGGCCCCGACTCCACACAAGGAATGAGGCCCCGGCATGGACGGGAGAGGAATCCCGAGAGGTCCCCTAGCAACTCGCATGGGGACTGGCCTTTCCTGAGGCCACCAGAGCGGGTCCCTGAGGTCCCCGTCGTAACTCGAGAAGACCTGCCGCAGCTCGAGAAAATCCAGGAGGTTCTCCCCAACAGGCGAAATGAGGCCCATTTCCAATGAGGCGTCTCGAGGCTGATCACACCTCACCTCTGGAACTTCGAAAGGGTCCTTCACACCCTTGGTGCAAATCAAGAAGTTCCCCGACCTAGGCGTCTCCACTCGAGAGGAATCACGAGGGTCCCGCCCACATCCAGAGGAGCCCCGTTTCCGCCTCGTAGCTCGAGATGAGGGATCCTTTCCCTGCTTCGTCGGGAAAGAGTTCCCGGCGTTCCCGTCGCATCTCAAGAGGAGGCCCTCTCAACAGGAACGGCGAGAGGAACTCCAGGGTCGTGCCACCATTCCAAGAGTCCCCCAGATGTCTCAGTCCATTCCAGAGGAACCTCTTTTCCCTTCACCGGCTCGTCTTTCACGCCGAGGATCGACTCACACCAAGGTGGCACGTGGCACAGCCCTGTGGGAAAGCCTCGTGGGAACGCCTCAAGGGACAGCCTCGAGGGAAAGCCACAGATCCCTTGATCCACGTGACAGGAAGCGTGACACTACTGCTGCAGCTCGGGAGGAAAGCGCACGTGCATGCCCCCACTCGAGACGAGGCCTGACTCCCCTGGGGAGACTCAGAAGCACCCCAAGATCCATGGCAACACTGGAGAGGAATCCTCAGGTTCCGGCCCCGACTCCACACAAGGACTGAGGCCCCGGCATGGACAGGAGAGGAATCCCGAGAGGTCCCCTAGCAACTCGCACGGGGACTGGCCTTTCCTGAGGCCACCAGAGCGGGTCCCTGAGGTCCCCGTCGTAACTCGAGAAGACCTGCCGCAGCTCGAGATAATCCAGGAGGTTCTCCCCTCCAGGCGAGATGAGGCCCATTTCCGCTGTGGCGTCTCGAGGCTGATCACACCTCACCTCTGGAACTTCGAAAGGGTCCTTCACACCCTTGGTGCAAATCAAGAAGTTCCCCGACCTAGCCGTCTCCACTCGAGAGGAATCACGAGGGTCCCGCCCACATCCAGAGGAGCCCCGTTTCCACCTCGTAGCTCGAGTTGAGGGATCCTTTCCCTGCTTCGTCGGGAAAGAGTTCCCGGCGTTCCCGTCGCATCTCAAGAGGAGGCCCTCTCAACAGGAACGGCGAGAGGAACTCCAGGGTCGTGCCACCATTCCAAGAGTCCCCCAGATGTCTCAGTCCATTCCAGAGGAACCTCTTTCCCTTCACCGGCTCGTCTTTCACGCCGAGGATCGACTCACACCAAGGTGGCACGTGGCACAGCCCTGTGGGAAAGCCTCGTGGGAACGCCTCAAGGGACAGCCTCGAGGGAAAGCCACAGATCCCTTGATCCACGTGACAGGAAGCGTGACACTACTGCTGCAGCTCGGGAGGAAAGCGCACGTGCATGCCCCCACTCGAGACGAGGCCTGACTCCCCTGGGGAGACTCAGAAGCACCCCAAGATCCATGGCAACACTGGAGAGGAATCCTCAGGTTCCGGCCCCGACTCCACACAAGGACTGAGGCCCCGGCATGGACAGGAGAGGAATCCCGAGAGGTCCCCTAGCAACTCGCACGGGGACTGGCCTTTCCTGAGGCCACCAGAGCGGGTCCCTGAGGTCCCCGTCGTAACTCGAGAAGACCTGCCGCAGCTCGAGATAATCCAGGAGGTTCTCCCCTCCAGGCGAGATGAGGCCCATTTCCGCTGTGGCGTCTCGAGGCTGATCACACCTCACCTCTGGAACTTCGAAAGGGTCCTTCACACCCTTGGTGCAAATCAAGAAGTTCCCCGACCTAGCCGTCTCCACTCGAGAGGAATCACGAGGGTCCCGCCCACATCCAGAGGAGCCCCGTTTCCACCTCGTAGCTCGAGTTGAGGGATCCTTTCCCTGCTTCGTCGGGAAAGAGTTCCCGGCGTTCCCGTCGCATCTCAAGAGGAGGCCCTCTCAACAGGAACGGCGAGAGGAACTCCAGGGTCGTGCCACCATTCCAAGAGTCCCCCAGATGTCTCAGTCCATTCCAGAGGAACCTCTTTCCCTTCACCGGCTCGTCTTTCACGCCGAGGATCGACTCACACCAAGGTGGCACGTGGCACAGCCCTGTGGGAAAGCCTCGTGGGAAAGCCTCGAGGGACAACCTCGAGGGAAAGCCACAGATCCCTTGATCCACGTGACAGGAACCGTGACACTACTGCTGCAGCTCGGGAGGAAAGCGCACGTGCATGCCCCAACTCGAGACGAGGCCTGACTCCCCTGGGGAGACTCAGAAGCACCCCAAGATCCATGGAAACACTGGAGAGGAATCCTCAGGTTCCGGCCCCGACTCCACACAAGCACTGAGGCCCCGGCATGGACGGGAGAGGAATCCCGAGAGGTCCCCTAGCATCTCGCACGGGGACTGGCCTTTCCTGAGGCCACCAGAGCGGGTCCCTGAGGTCCCCGTCGTAACTCGAGAAGACCTGCCGCAGCTCGAGATAATCCAGGAGGTTCTCCCCTCCAGGCGAGATGAGGCCCATTTCCACTGAGGCGTCTCGAGGCTGATCACACCTCACCTCTGGAACTTCGAAAGGGTCCTTCACACCCTTGGTGCAAATCAAGAAGTTCCCCGACCTAGCCGTCTCCACTCGAGAGGAATCACGAGGTTCCCGCCCACATCCAGAGGAGCCCCGTTTCCGCCTCGTAGCTCGAGATGAGGGATCCTTTCCCTGCATCGTCGGGAAAGAGTTCCCGGCGTTCCCGTCGCATCTCAAGAGGAGGCCCTCTCAACAGGAACGGCGAGAGGAACTCCAGGGTCGTGCCACCATTCCAAGAGTCCCCCAGATGTCTCAGTCCATTCCAGAGGAACCTCTTTCCCTTCACCGGCTCGTCTTTCACGCCGAGGATCGACTCACACCATGGTGGCACGTGGCACAGCCCTGTGGGAAAGCCTCGTGGAAAAGCCTCGAGGGACAGCCTCGAGGGAAAGCCACAGATCCCTTGATCCTCGTGACAGGAAGCGTGACACTACTGCTGCAGCTCGGGAGGAAAGCGCACGTGCATGCCCCCACTCGAGACGAGGCCTGACTCCCCTGGGGAGACTCAGAAGCACCCCAAGATCCATGGCAACACTGGAGAGGAATCCTCAGGTTCCGGCCCCGACTCCACACAAGGACTGAGGCCCCGGCATGGACGGGAGAGGAATCCCGAGAGGTCCCCTAGCAACTCGCACGGGGACTGGCCTTTCCTGAGGCCACCAGAGCGGGTCCCTGAGGTCCCCGTCGTAACTCGAGAAGACCTGCCGCAACTCGAGAAAATCCAGGAGGTTCTCCCCTCCAGGCGAGATGAGGCCCATTTCCGCTGAGGCGTCTCGAGGCTGATCACACCTCACCTCTGGAACTTCGAAAGTGTCTTTCACACCCTTGGTGCAAATCAAGAAGTTCCCCGACCTAGCCGTCTCCACTCGAGAGGAATCACGAGGGTCCCGCCCACATCCAGAGGAGCCCCGTTTCCGCCTCGTAGCTCGAGATGAGGGATCCTTTCCCTGCTTCGTCGGGAAAGAGTTCCCGGCGTTCCCGTCGCATCTCAAGAGGAGGCCCTCTCAACAGGAACGGCGAGAGGAACTCCAGGGTCGTGCCACCATTCCAAGAGTCCCCCAGATGTCTCAGTCCATTCCAGAGGAACCTCTTTTCCCTTCACCGGCTCGTCTTTCACGCCGAGGATCGACTCACACCAAGGTGGCACGTGGCACAGCCCTGTGGGAAAGCCTCGTGGGAAAGCGTCGAGGGACAGCCTCGAGGGAAAGCCACAGATCCCTTGATCCACGTGACAGGAAGCGTGACACTACTGCTGCAGCTCGGGAGGAAAGCGCACGTGCATGCCCCCACTCGAGACGAGGCCTGACTCCCCTGGGGAGACTCAGAAGCACCCCAAGATCCATGGCAACACTGGAGAGGAATCCTCAGGTTCCGGCCCCGACACCACACAAGCACTGAGGCCCCGGCATGGACGGGAGAGGAATCCCGAGAGGTCCCCTAGCAACTCGCACGGGGACTGGCCTTTCCTGAGGCCACCAGAGCGGGTCCCTGAGGTCCCCGTCGTAACTCGAGAAGACCTGCCGCAGCTCGAGATAATCCAGGAGGTTCTCCCCTCCAGGCAAGATGAGGCCCATTTCCGCTGAGGCGTCTCGAGGCTGATCACACCTCACCTCTGGAACTTGGAAAGGGTCCTTCACACCCTTGGTGCAAATCAAGAAGTTCCCCGACCTAGCCGTCTCCACTCGAGAGGAATCACGAGGGTCCCGCCCACATCCAGAGGAGCCCCGTTTCCGCCTCGTAGCTCGAGTTGAGGGATCCTTTCCCTGCTTCGTCGGGAAAGAGTTCCCGGCGTTCCCGTCGCATCTCAAGAGGAGGCCCTCTCAACAGGAACGGCGAGAGGAACTCCAGGGTCGTGCCACCATTCCAAGAGTCCCCCAGATGTCTCAGTCCATTCCAGAGGAACCTCTTTCCCTTCACCGGCTCGTCTTTCACGCCGAGGATCGACTCACACCAAGGTGGCACGTGGCACAGCCCTGTGGGAAAGCCTCTTGGGAAAGCCTCGAGGGACAGCCTCGAGGGAAAGCCACAGATCCCTTGATCCACGTGACAGGAAGCGTGACACTGCTGCTGCAGCTCGGGAGGAAAGCGCACGTGCATGCCCCCACTCGAGACGAGGCCTGACTCCCCTGGGGAGACTCAGAAGCACCCCAAGATCCATGGCAACACTGGAGAGGAATCCTCAGGTTCCGGCCCCGACTCCACACAAGGAATGAGGCCCCGGCATGGACGGGAGAGGAATCCCGAGAGGTCCCCTAGCAACTCGCACGGGGACTGGCCTTTCCTGAGGCCACCAGAGCGGGTCCCTGAGGTCCCCGTCGTAACTCGAGAAGACCTGCCGCAGCTCGAGATAATCCAGGAGGTTCTCCCCTCCAGGCGAGATGAGGCCCATTTCCGCTGAGGCGTCTCGAGGCTGATCACACCTCACCTCTGGAACTTCGAAAGGGTCCTTCACACCCTTGGTGCAAATCAAGAAGTTCCCCGACATACCCGTCTCCACTCGAGAGGAATCACGAGGGTCCCTCCCACATCCAGAGGAGCCCCGTTTCCGCCTCGTAGCTCGAGTTGAGGGATCCTTTCCCTGCTTCGTCGGGAAAGAGTTCCCGGCATTCCCGTCGCATCTCAAGAGGAGGCCCTCTCAACAGGAACGGCGAGAGGAACTCCAGGGTCGTGCCACCATTCCAAGAGTCCCCCAGATGTCTCAGTCCATTCCAGAGGAACCTCTTTCCCTTCACCGGCTCGTCTTTCACACCGAGGATCGACTCACACCAAGGTGGCACGTGGCACAGCCCTGTGGGAAAGCCTCTTGGGAAAGCCTCGAGGGACAGCCTCGAGGGAAAGCCACAGATCCCTTGATCCACGTGACAGGAAGCGTGACACTGCTGCTGCAGCTCGGGAGGAAAGCGCACGTGCATGCCCCCACTCGAGACGAGGCCTGACTCCCCTGGGGAGACTCAGAAGCACCCCAAGATCCATGGCAACACTGGAGAGGAATCCTCAGGTTCCGGCCCCGACTCCACACAAGGACTGAGGCCCCAGCATGGACGGGAGAGGAATCCCGAGAGGTCCCCTAGCAACTCGCACGGGGACTGGCCTTTCCTGAGGACACCAGAGCGGGTCCCTGAGGTCCCCGTCGTAACTCGAGAAGACCTGCCGCAGCTCGAGAAAATCCAGGAGGTTCTCCCCAACAGGCGAAATGAGGCCCATTTCCGCTGAGGCGTCTCGAGGCTGATCACACCTCACCTCTGGAACTTCGAAAGGGTCCTTCACACCCTTGGTGCAAATCAAGAAGTTCCCCGACCTAGCCGTCTCCACTCGAGAGGAATCACGAGGGTCCCGCCCACATCCAGAGGAGCCCCGTTTCCGCCTCGTAGCTCGAGATGAGGGATCCTTTCCCTGCTTCGTCGGGAAAGAGTTCCCGGCGTTCCCGTCGCATCTCAAGAGGAGGCCCTCTCAACAGGAACGGCGAGAGGAACTCCAGGGTCGTGCCACCATTCCAAGAGTCCCCCAGATGTCTCAGTCCATTCCAGAGGAACCTCTTTTCCCTTCACCGGCTCGTCTTTCACGCCGAGGATCGACTCACACCAAGGTGGCACGTGGCACAGCCCTGTGGGAAAGCCTCGTGGGAAAGCCTCGAGGGACAGCCTCGAGGGAAAGCCACAGATCCCTTGATCCACGTGACAGGAAGCGTGACACTACTGCTGCAGCTCGGGAGGAAAGCGCACGTGCATGCCCCCACTCGAGACGAGGCCTGACTCCCCTGGGGAGACTCAGAAGCACCCCAAGATCCATGGCAACACTGGAGAGGAATCCTCAGGTTCCGGCCCCGACTCCACACAAGGACTGAGGCCCCGGCATGGACGGGAGAGGAATCCCGAGAGGTCCCCTAGCAACTCGCACGGGGACTGGCCTTTCCTGAGGCCACCAGAGCGGGTCCCTGAGGTCCCCGTCGTAACTCGAGAAGACCTGCCGCAACTCGAGAAAATCCAGGAGGTTCTCCCCTCCAGGCGAGATGAGGCCCATTTCCGCTGAGGCGTCTCGAGGCTGATCACACCTCACCTCTGGAACTTCGAAAGTGTCTTTCACACCCTTGGTGCAAATCAAGAAGTTCCCCGACCTAGCCGTCTCCACTCGAGAGGAATCACGAGGGTCCCGCCCACATCCAGAGGAGCCCCGTTTCCGCCTCGTAGCTCGAGATGAGGGATCCTTTCCCTGCTTCGTCGGGAAAGAGTTCCCGGCGTTCCCGTCGCATCTCAAGAGGAGGCCCTCTCAACAGGAACGGCGAGAGGAACTCCAGGGTCGTGCCACCATTCCAAGAGTCCCCCAGATGTCTCAGTCCATTCCAGAGGAACCTCTTTTCCCTTCACCGGCTCGTCTTTCACGCCGAGGATCGACTCACACCAAGGTGGCACGTGGCACAGCCCTGTGGGAAAGCCTCGTGGGAAAGCGTCGAGGGACAGCCTCGAGGGAAAGCCACAGATCCCTTGATCCACGTGACAGGAAGCGTGACACTACTGCTGCAGCTCGGGAGGAAAGCGCACGTGCATGCCCCCACTCGAGACGAGGCCTGACTCCCCTGGGGAGACTCAGAAGCACCCCAAGATCCATGGCAACACTGGAGAGGAATCCTCAGGTTCCGGCCCCGACACCACACAAGCACTGAGGCCCCGGCATGGACGGGAGAGGAATCCCGAGAGGTCCCCTAGCAACTCGCACGGGGACTGGCCTTTCCTGAGGCCACCAGAGCGGGTCCCTGAGGTCCCCGTCGTAACTCGAGAAGACCTGCCGCAGCTCGAGATAATCCAGGAGGTTCTCCCCTCCAGGCAAGATGAGGCCCATTTCCGCTGAGGCGTCTCGAGGCTGATCACACCTCACCTCTGGAACTTGGAAAGGGTCCTTCACACCCTTGGTGCAAATCAAGAAGTTCCCCGACCTAGCCGTCTCCACTCGAGAGGAATCACGAGGGTCCCGCCCACATCCAGAGGAGCCCCGTTTCCGCCTCGTAGCTCGAGTTGAGGGATCCTTTCCCTGCTTCGTCGGGAAAGAGTTCCCGGCGTTCCCGTCGCATCTCAAGAGGAGGCCCTCTCAACAGGAACGGCGAGAGGAACTCCAGGGTCGTGCCACCATTCCAAGAGTCCCCCAGATGTCTCAGTCCATTCCAGAGGAACCTCTTTCCCTTCACCGGCTCGTCTTTCACGCCGAGGATCGACTCACACCAAGGTGGCACGTGGCACAGCCCTGTGGGAAAGCCTCTTGGGAAAGCCTCGAGGGACAGCCTCGAGGGAAAGCCACAGATCCCTTGATCCACGTGACAGGAAGCGTGACACTGCTGCTGCAGCTCGGGAGGAAAGCGCACGTGCATGCCCCCACTCGAGACGAGGCCTGACTCCCCTGGGGAGACTCAGAAGCACCCCAAGATCCATGGCAACACTGGAGAGGAATCCTCAGGTTCCGGCCCCGACTCCACACAAGGAATGAGGCCCCGGCATGGACGGGAGAGGAATCCCGAGAGGTCCCCTAGCAACTCGCACGGGGACTGGCCTTTCCTGAGGCCACCAGAGCGGGTCCCTGAGGTCCCCGTCGTAACTCGAGAAGACCTGCCGCAGCTCGAGATAATCCAGGAGGTTCTCCCCTCCAGGCGAGATGAGGCCCATTTCCGCTGAGGCGTCTCGAGGCTGATCACACCTCACCTCTGGAACTTCGAAAGGGTCCTTCACACCCTTGGTGCAAATCAAGAAGTTCCCCGACATACCCGTCTCCACTCGAGAGGAATCACGAGGGTCCCTCCCACATCCAGAGGAGCCCCGTTTCCGCCTCGTAGCTCGAGTTGAGGGATCCTTTCCCTGCTTCGTCGGGAAAGAGTTCCCGGCATTCCCGTCGCATCTCAAGAGGAGGCCCTCTCAACAGGAACGGCGAGAGGAACTCCAGGGTCGTGCCACCATTCCAAGAGTCCCCCAGATGTCTCAGTCCATTCCAGAGGAACCTCTTTCCCTTCACCGGCTCGTCTTTCACACCGAGGATCGACTCACACCAAGGTGGCACGTGGCACAGCCCTGTGGGAAAGCCTCTTGGGAAAGCCTCGAGGGACAGCCTCGAGGGAAAGCCACAGATCCCTTGATCCACGTGACAGGAAGCGTGACACTGCTGCTGCAGCTCGGGAGGAAAGCGCACGTGCATGCCCCCACTCGAGACGAGGCCTGACTCCCCTGGGGAGACTCAGAAGCACCCCAAGATCCATGGCAACACTGGAGAGGAATCCTCAGGTTCCGGCCCCGACTCCACACAAGGACTGAGGCCCCAGCATGGACGGGAGAGGAATCCCGAGAGGTCCCCTAGCAACTCGCACGGGGACTGGCCTTTCCTGAGGACACCAGAGCGGGTCCCTGAGGTCCCCGTCGTAACTCGAGAAGACCTGCCGCAGCTCGAGAAAATCCAGGAGGTTCTCCCCAACAGGCGAAATGAGGCCCATTTCCGCTGAGGCGTCTCGAGGCTGATCACACCTCACCTCTGGAACTTCGAAAGGGTCCTTCACACCCTTGGTGCAAATCAAGAAGTTCCCCGACCTAGCCGTCTCCACTCGAGAGGAATCACGAGGGTCCCGCCCACATCCAGAGGAGCCCCGTTTCCGCCTCGTAGCTCGAGATGAGGGATCCTTTCCCTGCTTCGTCGGGAAAGAGTTCCCGGCGTTCCCGTCGCATCTCAAGAGGAGGCCCTCTCAACAGGAACGGCGAGAGGAACTCCAGGGTCGTGCCACCATTCCAAGAGTCCCCCAGATGTCTCAGTCCATTCCAGAGGAACCTCTTTTCCCTTCACCGGCTCGTCTTTCACGCCGAGGATCGACTCACACCAAGGTGGCACGTGGCACAGCCCTGTGGGAAAGCCTCGTGGGAAAGCCTCGAGGGACAGCCTCGAGGGAAAGCCACAGATCCCTTGATCCACGTGACAGGAAGCGTGACACTACTGCTGCAGCTCGGGAGGAAAGCGCACGTGCATGCCCCCAATCGAGACGAGGCCTGACTCCCCTGGGGAGACTCAGAAGCACCCCAAGATCCATGGCAACACTGGAGAGGAATCCTCAGGTTGCGGCCCCGACTCCACACAAGGACTGAGGCCCCGGCATGGACGGGAGAGGAATCCCGAGAGGTCCCCTAGCCACTCCCATGGGGACTGGCCTTTCCTGAGGCCACCAGAGCGGGTCCCTGTGGTCCCCGTCGTAACTCGAGAAGACCTGCCGCAACTCGAGAAAATCCCGGAGGTTCTCCCCTCCAGGCGAGATGAGGCCCATTTCCGCTGAGGCGTCTCGAGGCTGATCACACCTCACCTCTGGAACTTCAAAAGGGTCCTTCACACCCTTGGTGCAAATCAAGAAGTTCCCCGACCTAGCCGTCTCCACTCGAGAGGAATCACGAGGGTCCCGCCCACATCCAGAGGAGCCCCGTTTCCGCCTCGTAGCTCGAGATGAGGGATCCTTTCCCTGCTTCGTCGGGAAAGAGTTCCCGGCGTTCCCGTCGCATCTCAAGAGGAGGCCCTCTCAACAGGAACGGCGAGAGGAACTCCAGGGTCGTGCCACCATTCCAAGAGTCCCCCAGATGCCTCAGTCCATTCCAGAGGAACCTCTTTTCCCTTCACCGGCTCGTCTTCCACGCCGAGGATCGACTCACACCAAGGTGGCACGTGGCACAACCCTGTGGGAAAGCCTCGTGGGAAAGCCTCGAGGGACAGCCTCGAGGGAAAGCCACAGATCCCTTGATCCACGTGACAGGAAGCGTGACACTACTTCTGCAGCTCGGGAGGAAAGCGCATGTGCATGCCGCCACTCGAGACGAGGCCTGACTCCCCTGGGGAGACTCAGAAGCACCCCAAGATCCATGGCAACACTGGAGAGGAATCCTCAGGTTCCGGCCCCGACTCCACACAAGGACTGAGGCCCCGGCATGGATGGGAGATGAATCCCGAGAGGTCCCCTAGCCACTCGCATGGGGACTGGCCTTTCCTGAGGCCACCAGAGCGGGTCCCTGTGGTCCCCGTCGTAACTCGAGAAGACCTGCCGCAACTCGAGAAAATCCAGGAGGTTCTCCCCTCCAGGCGAGATGAGGCCCTTTTCCGCTGAGGCGTCTCGAGGCTGATCACACCTCACCTCTGGAACTTCGAAAGGGTCCTTCACACCCTTGGTGCAAATCAAGAAGTTCCCCGACCTAGCCGTCTCCACTCGAGAGGAATCACGAGGGTCCCGCCCACATCCAGAGGAGCCCCGTTTCCGCCTCGTAGCTCGAGATGAGGGATCCTTTCCCTGCTTCGTCGGGAAAGAGTTCCCGGCGTTCCCGTCGCATCTCAAGAGGAGGCCTTCTCAACAGGAACGGCGAGAGGAACTCCAGGGTCGTGCCACCATTCCAAGAGTCAACCAGATGTCTCAGTCCATTCCAGAGGAACCTCTTTTCCCTACACCGGCTCGTCTTTCACGCCGAGGATCGACTCACACCAAGGTGGCACGTGCCACAGCCCTGTGGGAAAGCCTCGTGGGAAAGCCTCGAGGGACAGCCTCGAGGGAAAGCCACAGGTCCCTTGATCCACGTGACAGGAAGCGTGACACTACTGCTGCAGCTCGGGAGGAAAGCGCACGTGCATGCCCCCACTCGAGACGAGGCCTGACTCCCCTGGGGAGACTCAGAAGCACCCCAAGATCCATGGCAACACTGGAGAGCAATCCTCAGGTTCCGGCCCCGACTCCACACAAGGACTGAGGCCCCGGCATGGACGGGAGAGGAATCCCGAGAGGTCCCCTAGCAACTCGCATGGGGACTGGCCTTTCCTGAGGCCACCAGAGCGGGTCCCTGTGGTCCCCGTCGTAACTCGAGAAGACCTGCCGCAACTCGAGAAAATCCAGGAGGTTCTCCCCTCCAGGCGAGATGAGGCCCTTTTCCGCTGAGGCGTCTCGAGGCTGATCACACCTCACCTCTGGAACTTCGAAAGGGTCCTTCACACCCTTGGTGCAAATCAAGAAGTTCCCCGACCTAGCCGTCTCCACTCGAGAGGAATCACGACGGTCCCGCCCACATCCAGAGGAGCCCCGTTTCCGCCTCGTAGCTTGAGATGAGGGATCCTTTCCCTGCTTCGTCGGGAAAGAGTTCCCGGCGTTCCCGTCGCATCTCAAGAGGAGGCCCTCTCAACAGGAACGGCGAGAGGAACTCCAGGGTCGTGCAACCATTCCAAGAGTTCCCCAGATGCCTCAGTCCATTCCAGAGGAACCTCTTTTCCCTTCACCGGCTCGTCTTTCACGCCGAGGATCGACTCACACCAAGGTGGCACGTGGCACAGCCCTGTGGGAAAGCCTCGTGGGAAAGCCTCGAGGGACAGCCTCGAGGGAAAGCCACAGATCCCTTGATCCACGTGACAGGAAGCGTGACACTACTGCTGCAGCTCGGGAGGAAAGCGCACGTGCATGCCCCCACTCGAGACGAGGCCTGACTGCCCTGGGGAGACTCAGAAGCACCCCAAGATCCATGGCAACACTGGAGAGGAATCCTCAGGTTCCGGCCCCGACTCCACACAAGGACTGAGGCCCCGGCATGGACGGGAGAGGAATCCCGAGAGGTCCCCTAGCCACTCGCATGGGGACTGGCCTTTCCTGAGGCCACCAGATCGGGTCCCTGTGGTCCCCGTCGTAACTCGAGAAGACCTGCCGCAACTCGAGAAAATCCCGGAGGTTCTCCCCTCCAGGCGAGATGAGGCCCATTTCCGCTGAGGCGTCTCGAGGCTGATCACACCTCACCTCTGGAACTTCAAAAGGGTCCTTCACACCCTTGGTGCAAATCAAGAAGTTCCCCGACCTAGCCGTCTCCACTCGAGAGGAATCACGAGGGTCCCGCCCACATCCAGAGGAGCCCCGTTTCCGCCTCGTAGCTCGAGATGAGGGATCCTTTCCCTGCTTCGTCGGGAAAGAGTTCCCGGCGTTCCCGTCGCATCTCAAGAGGAGGCCCTCTCAACAGGAACGGCGAGAGGAACTCCAGGGTCGTGCCACCATTCCAAGAGTCCCCCAGATGCCTCAGTCCATTCCAGAGGAACCTCTTTTCCCTTCACCGGCTCGTCTTTCACGCCGAGGATCGACTCACACCAAGGTGGCACGTGGCACAACCCTGTGGGAAAGCCTCGTGGGAAAGCCTCGAGGGACAGCCTCGAGGGAAAGCCACAGATCCCTTGATCCACGTGACAGGAAGCGTGACACTACTGCTGCAGCTCGGGAGGAAAACGCACGTGCATGCCCCCACTCGAGACGAGGCCTGACTGCCCTGGGGAGACTCAGAAGCACCCCAAGATCCATGGCAACACTGGAGAGGAATCCTCAGGTTCCGGCCCCGACTCCACACAAGGACTGAGGCCCCGGCATGGACGGGAGAGGAATCCCGAGAGGTCCCCTAGCCACTCGCATGGGGACTGGCCTTTCCTGAGGCCACCAGAGCGGGTCCCTGTGGTCCCCGTCGTAACTCGAGAAGACCTGCCGCAACTCGAGAAAATCCCGGAGGTTCTCCCCTCCAGGCGAGATGAGGCCCATTTCCGCTGAGGCGTCTCGAGGCTGATCACACCTCACCTCTGGAACTTCAAAAGGGTCCTTCACACCCTTGGTGCAAATCAAGAAGTTCCCCGACCTAGCCGTCTCCACTCGAGAGGAATCACGAGGGTCCCGCCCACATCCAGAGGAGCCCCGTTTCCGCCTCGTAGCTCGAGATGAGGGATCCTTTCCCTGCTTCGTCGGGAAAGAGTTCCCGGCGTTCCCGTCGCATCTCAAGAGGAGGCCCTCTCAACAGGAACGGCGAGAGGAACTCCAGGGTCGTGCCACCATTCCAAGAGTCCCCCAGATGCCTCAGTCCATTCCAGAGGAACCTCTTTTCCCTTCACCGGCTCGTCTTTCACGCCGAGGATCGACTCACACCAAGGTGGCACGTGGCACAACCCTGTGGGAAAGCCTCGTGGGAAAGCCTCGAGGGACAGCCTCGAGGGAAAGCCACAGATCCCTTGATCCACCTGACAGGAAGCGTGACACTACTGCTGCAGCTCGGGAGGAAAGCGCACGTGCATGCCCCCACTCGAGACGAGGCCTGACTCCCCTGGGGAGACTCAGAAGCACCCCAAGATCCATGGCAACACTGGAGAGGAATCCTCAGGTTCCGGCCCCGACTCCACACAAGGACTGAGGCCCCGGCATGGACGGGAGAGGAATCCCGAGAGGTCCCCTAGCCACTCGCATGGGGACTGGCCTTTCCTGAGGCCACCAGAGCGGGTCCCTGTGGTCCCCGTCGTAACTCGAGAAGACCTGCCGCAACTCGAGAAAATCCAGGAGGTTCTCCCCGCCAGGCGAGATGAGGCCCTTTTCCGCTGAGGCGTCTCGAGGCTGATCACACCTCACCTCTGGAACTTCGAAAGGGTCCTTCACACCCTTGGTGCAAATCAAGAAGTTCCCCGACCTAGCCGTCTCCACTCGAGAGGAATCACGAGGGTCCCGCCCACATCCAGAGGAGCCCCGTTTCCGCCTCGTAGCTCGAGATGAGGGATCCTTTCCCTGCTTCGTCGGGAAAGAGTTCCCGGCGTTCCCGTCGCATCTCAAGAGGAGGCCCTCTCAACAGGAACGGCGAGAGGAACTCCAGGGTCGTGCAACCATTCCAAGAGTTCCCCAGATGCCTCAGTCCATTCCAGAGGAACCTCTTTTCCCTTCACCGGCTCGTCTTTCACGCCGAGGATCGACTCACACCAAGGTGGCACGTGGCACAGCCCTGTGGGAAAGCCTCGTGGGAAAGCCTCGAGGGACAGCCTCGAGGGAAAGCCACAGATCCCTTGATCCACGTGACAGGAAGCGTGACACTACTGCTGCAGCTCGGGAGGAAAGCGCACGTGCATGCCCCCACTCGAGACGAGGCCTGACTGCCCTGGGGAGACTCAGAAGCACCCCAAGATCCATGGCAACACTGGAGAGGAATCCTCAGGTTCCGGCCCCGACTCCACACAAGGACTGAGGCCCCGGCATGGACGGGAGAGGAATCCCGAGAGGTCCCCTAGCCACTCGCATGGGGACTGGCCTTTCCTGAGGCCACCAGAGCGGGTCCCTGTGGTCCCCGTCGTAACTCGAGAAGACCTGCCGCAACTCGAGAAAATCCCGGAGGTTCTCCCCTCCAGGCGAGATGAGGCCCATTTCCGCTGAGGCGTCTCGAGGCTGATCACACCTCACCTCTGGAACTTCAAAAGGGTCCTTCACACCCTTGGTGCAAATCAAGAAGTTCCCCGACCTAGCCGTCTCCACTCGAGAGGAATCACGAGGGTCCCGCCCACATCCAGAGGAGCCCCGTTTCCGCCTGGTAGCTCGAGATGAGGGATCCTTTCCCTGCTTCGTCGGGAAAGAGTTCCCGGCGTTCCCGTCGCATCTCAAGAGGAGGCCCTCTCAACAGGAACGGCGAGAGGAACTCCAGGGTCGTGCCACCATTCCAAGAGTCCCCCAGATGCCTCAGTCCATTCCAGAGGAACCTCTTTTCCCTTCACCGGCTCGTCTTTCACGCCGAGGATCGACTCACACCAAGGTGGCACGTGGCACAACCCTGTGGGAAAGCCTCGTGGGAAAGCCTCGAGGGACAGCCTCGAGGGAAAGCCACAGATCCCTTGATCCACCTGACAGGAAGCGTGACACTACTGCTGCAGCTCGGGAGGAAAGCGCACGTGCATGCCCCCACTCGAGACGAGGCCTGACTCCCCTGGGGAGACTCAGAAGCACCCCAAGATCCATGGCAACACTGGAGAGGAATCCTCAGGTTCCGGCCCCGACTCCACACAAGGACTGAGGCCCCGGCATGGACGGGAGAGGAATCCCGAGAGGTCCCCTAGCCACTCGCATGGGGACTGGCCTTTCCTGAGGCCACCAGAGCGGGTCCCTGTGGTCCCCGTCGTAACTCGAGAAGACCTGCCGCAACTCGAGAAAATCCAGGAGGTTCTCCCCGCCAGGCGAGATGAGGCCCTTTTCCGCTGAGGCGTCTCGAGGCTGATCACACCTCACCTCTGGAACTTCGAAAGGGTCCTTCACACCCTTGGTGCAAATCAAGAAGTTCCCCGACCTAGCCGTCTCCACTCGAGAGGAATCACGAGGGTCCCGCCCACATCCAGAGGAGCCCCGTTTCCGCCTCGTAGCTCGAGATGAGGGATCCTTTCCCTGCTTCGTCGGGAAAGAGTTCCCGGCGTTCCCGTCGCATCTCAAGAGGAGGCCCTCTCAACAGGAACGGCGAGAGGAACTCCAGGGTCGTGCAACCATTCCAAGAGTTCCCCAGATGCCTCAGTCCATTCCAGAGGAACCTCTTTTCCCTTCACCGGCTCGTCTTTCACGCCGAGGATCGACTCACACCAAGGTGGCACGTGGCACAGCCCTGTGGGAAAGCCTCGTGGGAAAGCCTCGAGGGACAGCCTCGAGGGAAAGCCACAGATCCCTTGATCCACGTGACAGGAAGCGTGACACTACTGCTGCAGCTCGGGAGGAAAGCGCACGTGCATGCCCCCACTCGAGACGAGGCCTGACTGCCCTGGGGAGACTCAGAAGCACCCCAAGATCCATGGCAACACTGGAGAGGAATCCTCAGGTTCCGGCCCCGACTCCACACAAGGACTGAGGCCCCGGCATGGACGGGAGAGGAATCCCGAGAGGTCCCCTAGCCACTCGCATGGGGACTGGCCTTTCCTGAGGCCACCAGAGCGGGTCCCTGTGGTCCCCGTCGTAACTCGAGAAGACCTGCCGCAACTCGAGAAAATCCAGGAGGTTCTCCCCTCCAGGCGAGATGAGGCCCATTTCCGCTGAGGCGTCTCGAGGCTGATCACACCTCACCTCTGGAACTTCAAAAGGGTCCTTCACACCCTTGGTGCAAATCAAGAAGTTCCCCGACCTAGCCGTCTCCACTCGAGAGGAATCACGAGGGTCCCGCCCACATCCAGAGGAGCCCCGTTTCCGCCTCGTAGCTCGAGATGAGGGATCCTTTCCCTGCTTCGTCGGGAAAGAGTTCCCGGCGTTCCCGTCGCATCTCAAGAGGAGGCCCTCTCAACAGGAACGGCGAGAGGAACTCCAGGGTCGTGCCACCATTCCAAGAGTCCCCCAGATGCCTCAGTCCATTCCAGAGGAACCTCTTTTCCCTTCACCTGCTCGTCTTTCACGCCGAGGATCGACTCACACCAAGGTGGCACGTGGCACAACCCTGTGGGAAAGCCTCGTGGGAAAGCCTCGAGGGACAGCCTCGAGGGAAAGCCACAGATCCCTTGATCCACGTGACAGGAAGCGTGACACTACTGCTGCAGCTCGGGAGGAAAGCGCACGTGCATGCCCCCACTCGAGACGAGGCCTGACTCCCCTGGGGAGACTCAGAAGCACCCCAAGATCCATGGCAACACTGGAGAGGAATCCTCAGGTTCCGGCCCCGACTCCACACAAGGACTGAGGCCCCGGCATGGACGGGAGAGGAATCCCGAGAGGTCCCCTAGCCACTCGCATGGGGACTGGCCTTTCCTGACGCCACCAGAGCGGGTCCCTGTGGTCCCCGTCGTAACTCGAGAAGTCCTGCCGCAACTCGAGAAAATCCAGGAGGTTCTCCCCTCCAGGCGAGATGAGGCCCATTTCCGCTGAGGCGTCTCGAGGCTGATCACACCTCACCTCTGGAACTTCGAAAGGGTCCTTCACACCCTTGGTGCAAATCAAGAAGTTCCCCGACCTAGCCGTCTCCACTCGAGAGGAATCACGAGGGTCCCGCCCACATCCAGAGGAGCCCCGTTTCCGCCTCGTAGCTCGAGATGAGGGATCCTTTCCCTGCTTCGTCGGGAAAGAGTTCCCGGCGTTCCCGTCGCATCTCAAGAGGAGGCCCTCTCAACAGGAACGGCGAGAGGAACTCCAGGGTCGTGCCACCATTCCAAGAGTCCCCCAGATGCCTCAGTCCATTCCAGAGGAACCTCTTTTCCCTTCACCGGCTCGTCTTTCACGCCGAGGATCGACTCACACCAAGGTGGCACGTGGCACAGCCCTGTGGGAAAGCCTCGTGGGAAAGCCTCGAGGGACAGCCTCGAGGGAAAGCCACAGATCCCTTGATCCACGTGACAGGAAGCGTGACACTACTGCTGCAGCTCGGGAGGAAAGCGCACGTGCATGCCCCCACTCGAGACGAGGCCTGACTCCCCTGGGGAGACTCAGAAGCACCCCAAGATCCATGGCAACACTGGAGAGGAATCCTCAGGTTCCGGCCCCGACTCCACACAAGGACTGAGGCCCCGGCATGGACGGGAGAGGAATCCCGAGAGGTCCCCTAGCCACTCGCATGGGGACTGGCCTTTCCTGAGGCCACCAGAGCGGGTCCCTGTGGTCCCCGTCGTAACTCGAGAAGACCTGCCGCAACTCGAGAAAATCCAGGAGGTTCTCCCCTCCAGGCGAGATGAGGCCCATTTCCGCTGAGGCGTCTCGAGGCTGATCACACCTCAACTCTGGAACTTCGAAAGGGTCCTTCACACCCTTGCTGCAAATCAAGAAGTTCCCCGACATACCCGTCTCCACTCGAGAGGAATCACGAGGGTCCGGCCCACATCCAGAGGAGCCCCGTTTTCGCCTCGTAGCTCGAGATGAGGGATCCTTTCCCTGCTTCGTCGGGAAAGAGTTCCCGGCGTTCCCGTCGCATCTCAAGAGGAGGCCCTCTCAACAGGAACGGCGAGAGGAACTCCAGGGTCGTGCCACCATTCCAAGAGTCCCCCAGATGCCTCAGTCCATTCCAGAGGAACCTCTTTTCCCTTCACCGGCTCGTCTTTCACGCCGAGGATCGACTCACACCAAGGTGGCACGTGGCACAGCCCTGTGGGAAAGCCTCGTGGGAAAGCCTCGAGGGACAGCCTCGAGGGAAAGCCACAGATCCCTTGATCCACGTGACAGGAAGCGTGACACTACTGCTGCAGCTCGGGAGGAAAGCGCACGTGCATGCCCCCACTCGAGACGAGGCCTGACTCCCCTGGGGAGACTCAGAAGCACCCCAAGATCCATGGCAACACTGGAGAGGAATCCTCAGGTTCCGGCCCCGACTCCACACAAGGAATGAGGCCCCGGCATGGACGGGAGAGGAATCCTGACAGGTCCCCTAGCAACTCGCATGGGGACTGGCCTTTCCTGAGGCCACCAGAGCGGGTCCCTGTGGTCCCCGTCGTAACTCGAGAAGACCTGCCCCAACTCGAGAAAATCCAGGAGGTTCTCCCCTCCAGGCGAGATGAGGCCCATTTCCGCTGAGGCGTCTCGAGGCTGATCACACCTCACCTCTGGAACTTCGAAAGGGTACTTCACACCCTTGGTGCAAATCAAGAAGTTCCCCGACCTAGCCGTCTCCACTCGAGAGGAATCACGAGGGTCCCGCCCACATCCAGAGGAGCCCCGTTTCCGCCTCGTAGCTCGAGATGAGGGATCCTTTCCCTGCTTCATCAGGAAAGAGTTCCCGGCGTTCCCGTCGCATCTCAAGAGGAGGCCCTCTCAACAGGAACGGCGAGAGGAACTCCAGGGTCGTGCCACCATTCCAAGAGTCCCCCAGATGTCTCAGTCCATTCCAGAGGAACCTCTTTTCCCTTCACCGGCTCGTCTTTCACGCCGAGGATCGACTCACACCAAGGTGGCACCTGGCACAGCCCTGTGGGAAAGCCTCGTGGGAAAGCCTCGAGGGACAGCCTCGAGGGAAAGCCACAGATCCCTTGATCCACGTGACAGGAAGCGTGACACTACTGCTGCAGCTCGGGAGGAAAGCGCACGTGCATGCCCCCACTCGAGACGAGGCCTGACTCCCCTGGGGAGACTCAGAAGCACCCCAAGATCCATGGCAACACTGGAGAGGAATCCTCAGGTTCCGGCCCCGACTCCACACAAGGACTGAGGCCCCGGCATGGACGGGAGAGGAATCCCGAGAGGTCCCCTAGCCACTCGCATGGGGACTGGCCTTTCCTGAGGCCACCAGAGCGGGTCCCTGTGGTCCCCGTCGTAACTCGAGAAGACCTGCCGCAACTCGAGAAAATCCAGGAGGTTCTCCCCTCCAGGCGAGATGAGGCCCATTTCCGCTGAGGCGTCTCGAGGCTGATCACACCTCAACTCTGGAACTTCGAAAGGTTCCTTCACACCCTTGCTGCAAATCAAGAAGTTCCCCGACATACCCGTCTCCACTCGAGAGGAATCACGAGGGTCCGGCCCACATCCAGAGGAGCCCCGTTTTCGCCTCGTAGCTCGAGATGAGGGATCCTTTCCCTGCTTCGTCGGGAAAGAGTTCCCGGCGTTCCCGTCGCATCTCAAGAGGAGGCCCTCTCAACAGGAACGGCGAGAGGAACTCCAGGGTCGTGCCACCATTCCAAGAGTCCCCCAGATGCCTCAGTCCATTCCAGAGGAACCTCTTTTCCCTTCACCGGCTCGTCTTTCACGCCGAGGATCGACTCACACCAAGGTGGCATGTGGCACAACCCTGTGGGAAAGCCTCGTGGGAAAGCCTCGAGGGACAGCCTCGAGGGAAAGCCACAGATCCCTTGATCCACGTGACAGGAAGCGTGACACTACTGCTGCAGCTCGGGAGGAAAGCGCACGTGCATGCCCCCACTCGAGACGAGGCCTGACTCCCCTGGGGAGACTCAGAAGCACCCCAAGATCCATGGCAACACTGGAGAGGAATCCTCAGGTTCCGGCCCCGACTCCACACAAGGACTGAGGCCCCGGCATGGACGGGAGAGGAATCCCGAGAGGTCCCCTAGCAACTCGCATGGGGACTGGCCTTTGCTGAGGCCACCAGAGCGGGTCCCTGTGGTCCCCGTCGTAACTCGAGAAGACCTGCCGCAACTCGAGAAAATCCAGGAGGTTCTCCCCTCCAGGCGAGATGAGGCCCATTTCCGCTGAGGCGTCTCGAGGCTGATCACACCTCACCTCTGGAACTTCGAAAGGGTCCTTCACACCCTTGCTGCAAATCAAGAAGTTCCCCGACCTAGCCGTCTCCACTCGAGAGGAATCACGAGGGTCCCGCCCACATCCAGAGGAGCCCCGTTTCCGCCTCGTAGCTCGAGATGAGGGATCCTTTCCCTTCTTCGTCGGGAAAGAGTTCCCGGCGTTCCCGTCGCATCTCAAGAGGAGGCCCTCTCAACAGGAACGGCGAGAGGAACTCCAGAGTCGTGCCACCATTCCAAGAGTCCCCCAGATGCCTCAGTCCATTCCAGAGGAACCTCTTTTCCCTTCACCGGCTCGTCTTTCACGCCGAGGATCGACTCACACCAAGGTGGCACGTGGCACAGCCCTGTGGGAAAGCCTCGTGGGAAAGCCTCGAGGGACAGCCTCGAGGGAAAGCCACAGATCCCTTGATCCACCTGACAGGAAGCGTGACACTACTGCTGCAGCTCGGGAGGAAAGCGCACGTGCATGCCCCCACTCGAGACGAGGCCTGACTCCCCTGGGGAGACTCAGAAGCACCCCAAGATCCATGGCAACACTGGAGAGGAATCCTCAGGTTCTGGCCCCGACTCCACACAAGGACTGAGGCCCCGGCATGGACGGGAGAGGAATCCCGACAGTTCCCCTAGCAACTCGCATGGGGACTGGCCTTTCCTGAGGCCACCAGAGCGGGTCCCTGTGGTCCCCGTCGTAACTCGAGAAGACCTGCCGCAACTCGAGAAAATCCAGGAGGTTCTCCCCTCCAGGCGAGTTGAGGCCCATTTCCGCTGAGGCGTCTCGAGGCTGATCACACCTCACCTCTGGAACTTCGAAAGGGTCCTTCACACCCTTGGTGCAAATCAAGAAGTTCCCCGACCTAGCCGTCTCCACTCGAGAGGAATCACGAGGGTCCCGCCCACATCCAGAGGAGCCCCGTTTCCGCCTCGTAGCTCGAGATGAGGGATCCTTTCCCTGCTTCGTCGGGAAAGAGTTCCCGGCGTTCCCGTCGCATCTCAAGAGGAGGCCTTCTCAACAGGAACGGCGAGAGGAACTCCAGGGTCGTGCCACCATTCCAAGAGTCCCCCAGATGCCTCAGTCCATTCCAGAGGAACCTCTTTTCCCTTCACCGGCTCGTCTTTCACGCCGAGGATCGACTCACACCAAGGTGGCACGTGGCACAGCCCTGTGGGAAAGCCTCGTGGAAAAGCCTCGAGGGACAGCCTCGAGGGAAAGCCACAGATCCCTTGATCCACGTGACAGGAAGCGTGACACTACTGCTGCAGCTCGGGAGGAAAGCGCACGTGCATGCCCCCACTCGAGACGAGGCCTGACTCCCCTGGGGAGACTCAGAAGCACCCCAAGATCCATGGCAACACTGGAGAGGAATCCTCAGGTTCCGGCCCCGACTCCACACAAGGACTGAGGCCCCGGCATGGACGGGAGAGGAATCCCGAGAGGTCCCCTAGCAACTCGCATGGGGACTGGCCTTTCCTGAGGCCACCAGAGCGGGTCCCTGTGGTCCCCGTCGTAACTCGAGAAGACCTGCCGCAACTCGAGAAAATCCAGGAGGTTCTCCCCTCCAGGCGAGATGAGGCCCATTTCCGCTGAGGCGTCTCGAGGCTAATCACACCTCACTTCTGGAACTTCGAAAGGGTCCTTCACACCCTTGGTGCAAATCAAGAAGTTCCCCGACCTAGCCGTCTCCACTCGAGAGGAATCACGAGGGTCCCGCCCACATCCAGAGGAGCCCCGTTTCCGCCTCGTAGCTCGAGATGAGGGATCCTTTCCCTGCTTCGTCGGGAAAGAGTTCCCGGCGTTCCCGTCGCATCTCAAGAGGAGGCCCTCTCAACAGGAACGGCGAGAGGAACTCCAGGGTCGTGCCACCATTCCAAGAGTCCCCCAGATGCCTCAGTCCATTCCAGAGGAACCTCTTTTCCCTTCACCGGCTCGTCTTTCACGCCGAGGATCGACTCACACCAAGGTGGCACGTGGCACAGCCCTGTGGGAAAGCCTCGTGGGAAAGCCTCGAGGGACAGCCTCGAGGGAAAGCCACAGATCCCTTGATCCACGTGACAGGAAGCGTGACACTACTGCTGCAGCTCGGGAGGAAAGCGCACGTGCATGCCCCCACTCGAGACGAGGCCTGACTCCCCTGGGGAGACTCAGAAGCACCCCAAGATCCATGGCAACACTGGAGAGGAATCCTCAGGTTCTGGCCCCGACTCCACACAAGGACTGAGGCCCCGGCATGGACGGGAGAGGAATCCCGACAGTTCCCCTAGCAACTCGCATGGGGACTGGCCTTTCCTGAGGCCACCAGAGCGGGTCCCTGTGGTCCCCGTCGTAACTCGAGAAGACCTGCCGCAACTCGAGAAAATCCAGGAGGTTCTCCCCTCCAGGCGAGATGAGGCCCATTTCCGCTGAGGCGTCTCGAGGCTGATCACACCTCACCTCTGGAACTTCGAAAGGGTCCTTCACACCCTTGGTGCAAATCAAGAAGTTCCCCGACCTAGCCGTCTCCACTCGAGAGGAATCACGAGGGTCCCGCCCACATCCAGAGGAGCCCCGTTTCCGCCTCGTAGCTCGAGATGAGGGATCCTTTCCCTGCTTCGTCGGGAAAGAGTTCCCGGCGTTCCCGTCGCATCTCAAGAGGAGGCCCTCTCAACAGGAACGGCGAGAGGAACTCCAGGGTCGTGCCACCATTCCAAGAGTCCCCCAGATGCCTCAGTCCATTCCAGAGGAACCTCTTTTCCCTTCACCGGCTCGTCTTTCACGCCGAGGATCGACTCACACCAAGGTGGCACGTGGCACAGCCCTGTGGGAAAGCCTCGTGGAAAAGCCTCGAGGGACAGCCTCGAGGGAAAGCCACAGATCCCTTGATCCACGTGACAGGAAGCGTGACACTACTGCTGCAGCTCGGGAGGAAAGCGCACGTGCATGCCCCCACTCGAGACGAGGCCTGACTCCCCTGGGGAGACTCAGAAGCACCCCAAGATCCATGGCAACACTGGAGAGGAATCCTCAGGTTCCGGCCCCGACTCCACACAAGGACTGAGGCCCCGGCATGGACGGGAGAGGAATCCCGAGAGGTCCCCTAGCAACTCGCATGGGGACTGGCCTTTCCTGAGGCCACCAGAGCGGGTCCCTGTGGTCCCCGTCGTAACTCGAGAAGACCTGCCGCAACTCGAGAAAATCCAGGAGGTTCTCCCCTCCAGGCGAGATGAGGCCCTTTTCCGCTGAGGCGTCTCGAGGCTGATCACACCTCACCTCTGGAACTTCGAAAGGGTACTTCACACCCTTGGTGCAAATCAAGAAGTTCCCCGACCTAGCCGTCTCCACTCGAGAGGAATCACGAGGGTCCCGCCCACATCCAGAGAAGCCCCGTTTCCGCCTCGTAGCTCGAGATGAGGGATCCTTTCCCTGCTTCATCGGGAAAGAGTTCCCGGCGTTCCCGTCGCATCTCAAGAGGAGGCCCTCTCAACAGGAACGGCGAGAGGAACTCCAGGGTCGTGCCACCATTCCAAGAGTCCCCCAGATGTCTCAGTCCATTCCAGAGGAACCTCTTTTCCCTTCACCGGCTCGTCTTTCACGCCGAGGATCGACTCACACCAAGGTGGCACCTGGCACAGCCCTGTGGGAAAGCCTCGTGAGAAAGCCTCGAGGGACAGCCTCGAGGGAAAGCCACAGATCCCTTGATCCACGTGACAGGAAGCGTGACACTACTGCTGCAGCTCGGGAGGAAAGCGCACGTGCATGCCCCCACTCGAGACGAGGCCTGACTCCCCTGGGGAGACTCAGAAGCACCCCAAGATCCATGGCAACACTGGAGAGGAATCCTCAGGTTCTGGCCCCGACTCCACACAAGGACTGAGGCCCCGGCATGGACGGGAGAGGAATCCCGACAGTTCCCCTAGCAACTCGCATGGGGACTGGCCTTTCCTGAGGCCACCAGAGCGGGTCCCTGTGGTCCCCGTCGTAACTCGAGAAGACCTGCCGCAACTCGAGAAAATCCAGGAGGTTCTCCCCTCCAGGCGAGTTGAGGCCCATTTCCGCTGAGGCGTCTCGAGGCTGATCACACCTCACCTCTGGAACTTCGAAAGGGTCCTTCACACCCTTGGTGCAAATCAAGAAGTTCCCCGACCTAGCCGTCTCCACTCGAGAGGAATCACGAGGGTCCCGCCCACATCCAGAGGAGCCCCGTTTCCGCCTCGTAGCTCGAGATGAGGGATCCTTTCCCTGCTTCGTCGGGAAAGAGTTCCCGGCGTTCCCGTCGCATCTCAAGAGGAGGCCCTCTCAACAGGAACGGCGAGAGGAACTCCAGGGTCGTGCCACCATTCCAAGAGTCCCCCAGATGCCTCAGTCCATTCCAGAGGAACCTCTTTTCCCTTCACCGGCTCGTCTTTCACGCCGAGGATCGACTCACACCAAGGTGGCACGTGGCACAGCCCTGTGGGAAAGCCTCGTGGAAAAGCCTCGAGGGACAGCCTCGAGGGAAAGCCACAGATCCCTTGATCCACGTGACAGGAAGCGTGACACTACTGCTGCAGCTCGGGAGGAAAGCGCACGTGCATGCCCCCACTCGAGACGAGGCCTGACTCCCCTGGGGAGACTCAGAAGCACCCCAAGATCCATGGCAACACTGGAGAGGAATCCTCAGGTTCCGGCCCCGACTCCACACAAGGACTGAGGCCCCGGCATGGACGGGAGAGGAATCCCGAGAGGTCCCCTAGCAACTCGCATGGGGACTGGCCTTTCCTGAGGCCACCAGAGCGGGTCCCTGTGGTCCCCGTCGTAACTCGAGAAGACCTGCCGCAACTCGAGAAAATCCAGGAGGTTCTCCCCTCCAGGCGAGATGAGGCCCATTTCCGCTGAGGCGTCTCGAGGCTAATCACACCTCACTTCTGGAACTTCGAAAGGGTCCTTCACACCCTTGGTGCAAATCAAGAAGTTCCCCGACCTAGCCGTCTCCACTCGAGAGGAATCACGAGGGTCCCGCCCACAT
The DNA here is from genome assembly GCF_023091745.1 of Budorcas taxicolor. Lineage (NCBI taxonomy): Eukaryota > Metazoa > Chordata > Mammalia > Artiodactyla > Bovidae > Budorcas > Budorcas taxicolor. Next base: position 102,756 of record NW_026291982.1, on the reverse strand, counting down.
CCAGAGGAGCCCCGTTTCCGCCTCGTAGCTCGAGATGAGGGATCCTTTCCCTGCTTCGTCGGGAAAGAGTTCCCGGCGTTCCCGTCGCATCTCAAGAGGAGGCCCTCTCAACAGGAACGGCGAGAGGAACTCCAGGGTCGTGCCACCATTCCAAGAGTCCCCCAGATGTCTCAGTCCATTCCAGAGGAACCTCTTTTCCCTTCACCGGCTCGTCTTTCACGCCGAGGATCGACTCACACCAAGGTGGCACGTGGCACAGCCCTGTGGGAAAGTCTCGTGGGAACGCCTCGAGGGACAGCCTCGAGGGAAAGCCACAGATCCCTTGATCCACGTGACAGGAAGCGTGACACTACTGCTGCAGCTCGGGAGGAAAGCGCACGTGCATGCCCCCACTCGAGACGAGGCCTGACTCCCCTAGGGAGACTCAGAAGCACCCCAAGATCCATGGCAACACTGGAGAGGAATCCTCAGGTTCCGGCCCCGACTCCACACAAGGACTGAGGCCCCGGCATGGACGGGAGAGGAATCCCGAGAGGTCCCCTAGCCACTCGCATGGGGACTGGCCTTTCCTGAGGGCACCAGAGCGGGTCCCTGTGGTCCCCGTCGTAACTCGAGAAGACCTGCCGCAACTCGAGAAAATCCAGGAGGTTCTCCCCTCCAGGCGAGATGAGGCCCATTTCCGCTGAGGCGTCTCGAGGCTGATCACACCTCACCTCTGGAACTTCGAAAGGGTCCTTCACACCCTTGGTGCAAATCAAGAAGTTCCCCGACCTAGCCGTCTCCACTCGAGAGGAATCACGAGGGTCCCGCCCACATCCAGAGGAGCCCCGTTTCCGCCTCGTAGCTCGAGATGAGGGATCCTTTCCCTGCTTCGTCGGGAAAGAGTTCCCAGCGTTCCCGTCGCATCTCAAGAGGAGGCCCTCTCAACAGGAACGGCGAGAGGAACTCCAGGGTCGTGCCACCATTCCAAGAGTCCCCCAGATGCCTCAGTCCATTCCAGAGGAAGCTCTTTTCCCTTCACCGGCTCGTCTTTCACGCCGAGGATCGACTCACACCAAGGTGGCACGTGGCACAGCCCTGTGGGAAAGCCTCGTGGGAAAGCCTCGAGGGACAGCCTCGAGGGAAAGCCACAGATCCCTTGATCCACGTGACAGGAAGCGTGACACTACTGCTGCAGCTCGGGAGGAAAGCGCACGTGCATGTCCCCACTCGAGACGAGGCCTGACTCCCCTGGGGAGACTCAGAAGCACCCCAAGATCCATGGCAACACTGGAGAGGAATCCTCAGGTTCTGGCCCCGACTCCACACAAGGACTGAGGCCCCGGCATGGACGGGAGAGGAATCCAGACAGTTCCCCTAGCAACTCGCATGGGGACTGGCCTTTCCTGAGGCCACCAGAGCGGGTCCCTGTGGTCCCCGTCGTAACTCGAGAAGACCTGCCGCAACTCGAGAAAATCCAGGAGGTTCTCCCCTCCAGGCGAGATGAGGCCCATTTCCGCTGAGGCGTCTCGAGGCTGATCACACCTCACCTCTGGAACTTCGAAAGGGTCCTTCACACCCTTGGTGCAAATCAAGAAGTTCCCCGACCTAGCCGTCTCCACTCGAGAGGAATCACGAGGGTCCCGCCCACATCCAGAGGAGCCCCGTTTCCGCCTCGTAGCTCGAGATGAGGGATCCTTTCCCTGCTTCGTCGGGAAAGAGTTCCCGGCGTTCCCGTCGCATCTCAAGAGGAGGCCCTCTCAACAGGAACGGCGAGAGGAACTCCAGGGTCGTGCCACCATTCCAAGAGTCCCCCAGATGCCTCAGTCCATTCCAGAGGAACCTCTTTTCCCTTCACCGGCTCGTCTTTCACGCCGAGGATCGACTCACAACAAGGTGGCACGTGGCACAGCCCTGTGGGAAAGCCTCGTGGAAAAGCCTCGAGGGACAGCCTCGAGGGAAAGCCACAGATCCCTTGATCCACGTGACAGGAAGCGTGACACTACTGCTGCAGCTCGGGAGGAAAGCGCACGTGCATGCCCCCACTCGAGACGAGGCCTGACTCCCCTGGGGAGACTCAGAAGCACCCCAAGATCCATGGCAACACTGGAGAGGAATCCTCAGGTTCCGGCCCCGACTCCACACAAGGACTGAGGCCCCGGCATGGACGGGAGAGGAATCCCGAGAGGTCCCCTAGCAACTCGCATGGGGACTGGCCTTTCCTGAGGCCACCAGAGCGGGTCCCTGTGGTCCCCGTCGTAACTCGAGAAGACCTGCCGCAACTCGAGAAAATCCAGGAGGTTCTCCCCTCCAGGCGAGATGAGGCCCTTTTCCGCTGAGGCGTCTCGAGGCTGATCACACCTCACCTCTGGAACTTCGAAAGGGTACTTCACACCCTTGGTGCAAATCAAGAAGTTCCCCGACCTAGCCGTCTCCACTCGAGAGGAATCACGAGGGTCCCGCCCACATCCAGAGGAGCCCCGTTTCCGCCTCGTAGCTCGAGATGAGGGATCCTTTCCCTGCTTCATCGGGAAAGAGTTCCCGGCGTTCCCGTCGCATCTCAAGAGGAGGCCCTCTCAACAGGAACGGCGAGAGGAACTCCAGGGTCGTGCCACCATTCCAAGAGTCCCCCAGATGTCTCAGTCCATTCCAGAGGAACCTCTTTTCCCTTCACCGGCTCGTCTTTCACGCCGAGGATCGACTCACACCAAGGTGGCACCTGGCACAGCCCTGTGGGAAAGCCTCGTGAGAAAGCCTCGAGGGACAGCCTCGAGGGAAAGCCACAGATCCCTTGATCCACGTGACAGGAAGCGTGACACTACTGCTGCAGCTCTTGAGGAAAGCGCACGTGCATGCCCCCACTCGAGACGAGGCCTGACTCCGCTGGGGAGACTCAGAAGCACCCCAAGATCCATGGCAACACTGGAGAGGAATCCTCAGGTTCCGGCCCCGACTCCACACAAGGACTGAGGCCCCGGCATGGACGGGAGAGGAATCCCGAGAGGTCCCCTAGCCACTCGCATGGGGACTGGCCTTTCCTGAGGCCACCAGAGCGGGTCCCTGTGGTCCCCGTCGTAACTCGAGAAGACCTGCCGCAACTCGAGAAAATCCAGGAGGTTCTCCCCTCCAGGCGAGATGAGGCCCATTTCCGCTGAGGCGTCTCGAGGCTAATCACACCTCACCTCTGGAACTTTGAAAGGGTCCTTCACACCCTTGGTGCAAATCAAGAAGTTCCCCGACCTAGCCGTCTCCACTCGAGAGGAATCACGAGGGTCCCGCCCACATCCAGAGGAGCCCCGTTTCCGCCTCGTAGCTCGAGATGAGGGATCCTTTCCCTGCTTCGTCGGGAAAGAGTTCCCGGCGTTCCCGTCGCATCTCAAGAGGAGGCCCTCTCAACAGGAACGGCGAGAGGAACTCCAGGGTCGTGCCACCATTCCAAGAGTCCCCCAGATGTCTCAGTCCATTCCAGAGGAACCTCTTTTCCCTTCACCGGCTCGTCTTTCACGCCGAGAATCGACTCACACCAAGGTGGCACGTGGCACAGCCCTGTGGGAAAGCCTCGTGGGAAGGCCTCGAGGGACAGCCTCGAGGGAAAGCCACAGATCCCTTGATCCACGTGACAGGAAGCGTGACACTACTGCTGCAGCTCGGGAGGAAAGCGCACGTGCATGCGCCCACTCGAGACGAGGCCTGACTCCCCTGGGGAGACTCAGAAGCACCCCAAGATCCATGGCAACACTGGAGAGGAATCCTCAGGTTCCGGCCCCGACTCCACACAAGGACTGAGGCCCCGGCATGGACGGGAGAGGAATCCCGAGAGGTCCCCTAGCAACTCGCATGGGGACTGGCCTTTCCTGAGGGCACCAGAGCGGGTCCCTGTGGTCCCCGTCGTAACTCGAGAAGACCTGCTGCAACTCGAGAAAATCCAGGAGGTTCTCCCCTCCAGGCGAGATGAGGCCCATTTCCGCTGAGGCGTCTCGAGGCTGATCACACCTCACCTCTGGAACTTCGAAAGGGTCCTTCACACCCTTGGTGCAAATCAAGAAGTTCCCCGACCTAGCCGTCTCCACTCGAGAGGAATCACGAGGGTCCCGCCCACATCCAGAGGAGCCCCGTTTCCGCCTCGTAGCTCGAGATGAGGGATCCTTTCCCTGCTTCGTCGGGAAAGAGTTCCCGGCATTCCCGTCGCATCTCAAGAGGAGGCCCTCTCAACAGGAACGGCGAGAGGAACTCCAGGGTCGTGCCACCATTCCAAGAGTCCCCCAGATGCCTCAGTCCATTCCAGAGGAACCTCTTTTCCCTTCACCGGCTCGTCTTTCACGCCGAGGATCGACTCACACCAAGGTGGCACGTGGCACAGCCCTGTGGGAAAGCCTCGTGGAAAAGCCTCGAGGGACAGCCTCGAGGGAAAGCCACAGATCCCTTGATCCACGTGACAGGAAGCGTGACACTACTGCTGCAGCTCGGGAGGAAAGCGCACGTGCATGCCCCCACTCGAGACGAGGCCTGACTCCGCTGGGGAGACTCAGAAGCACCCCAAGATCCATGGCAACACTGGAGAGGAATCCTCAGGTTCCGGCCCCGACTCCACACAAGGACTGAGGCCCCGGCATGGACGGGAGAGGAATCCCGAGAGGTCCCCTAGCCACTCGCATGGGGACTGGCCTTTCCTGAGGCCACCAGAGCGGGTCCCTGTGGTCCCCGTCGTAACTCGAGAAGACCTGCCGCAACTCGAGAAAATCCAGGAGGTTCTCCCCTCCAGGCGAGATGAGGCCCATTTCCGCTGAGGCGTCTCGAGGCTAATCACACCTCACCTCTGGAACTTTGAAAGGGTCCTTCACACCCTTGGTGCAAATCAAGAAGTTCCCCGACCTAGCCGTCTCCACTCGAGAGGAATCACGAGGGTCCCGCCCACATCCAGAGGAGCCCCGTTTCCGCCTCGTAGCTCGAGATGAGGGATCCTTTCCCTGCTTCATCGGGAAAGAGTTCCCGGCGTTCCCGTCGCATCTCAAGAGGAGGCCCTCTCAACAGGAACGGCGAGAGGAACTCCAGGGTCGTGCCACCATTCCAAGAGTCCCCCAGATGTCTCAGTCCATTCCAGAGGAACCTCTTTTCCCTTCACCGGCTCGTCTTTCACGCCGAGGATCGACTCACACCAAGGTGGCACGTGGCACAGCCCTGTGGGAAAGCCTCGTGGGAACGCCTCGAGGGACAGCCTCGAGGGAAAGCCACAGATCCCTTGATCCACGTGACAGGAAGCGTGACACTACTGCTGCAGCTCGGGAGGAAAGCGCACGTGCATGCCCCCACTCGAGACGAGGCCTGACTCCCCTGGGGAGACTCAGAAGCACCCCAAGATCCATGGCAACACTGGAGAGGAATCCTCAGGTTCCGGCCCCGACTCCACACAAGGACTGAGGCCCCGGCATGGACGGGAGAGGAATCCCGAGAGGTCCCCTAGCAACTCGCATGGGGACTGGCCTTTCCTGAGGGCACCAGAGCGGGTCCCTGTGGTCCCCGTCATAACTCGAGAAGACCTGCCGCAACTCGAGAAAACCTGCCGCAACTCGAGAAAATCCAGGAGGTTCTCCCCTCCAGGCGAGATGAGGCCCATTTCCGCTGAGGCGTCTCGAGGCTGATCACACCTCACCTCTGGAACTTCGAAAGGGTCCTTCACACCCTTGGTGCAAATCAAGAAGTTCCCCGACCTAGCCGTCTCCACTCGAGAGGAATCACGAGGGTCCCGCCCACATCCAGAGGAGCCCCGTTTCCGCCTCGTAGCTCGAGATGAGGGATCCTTTCCCTGCTTCGTCGGGAAAGAGTTCCCGGCGTTCCCGTCGCATCTCAAGAGGAGGCCCTCTCAACAGGAACGGCGAGAGGAACTCCAGGGTCGTGCCACCATTCCAAGAGTCCCCCAGATGCCTCAGTCCATTCCAGAGGAACCTCTTTTCCCTTCACCGGCTCGTCTTTCACGCCGAGGATCGACTCACACCAAGGTGGCACGTGGCACAGCCCTGTGGGAAAGCCTCGTGGGAAAGCCTCGAGGGACAGCCTCGAGGGAAAGCCACAGATCCCTTGATCCACGTGACAGGAAGCGTGACACTACTGCTGCAGCTCGGGAGGAAAGCGCACGTGCATGCCCCCACTCGAGACGAGGCCTGACTCCCCTGGGGAGACTCAGAAGCACCCCAAGATCCATGGCAACACTGGAGAGGAATCCTCAGGTTCTGGCCCCGACTCCACACAAGGACTGAGGCCCCGGCATGGACGGGAGAGGAATCCCGAGAGGTCCCCTAGCAACTCGCATGGGGACTGGCCTTTCCTGAGGCCACCAGAGCGGGTCCCTGTGGTCCCCGTCGTAACTCGAGAAGACCTGCCGCAACTCGAGAAAATCCAGGAGGTTCTCCCCTCCAGGCGAGATGAGGCCCATTTCCGCTGAGGCGTCTCGAGGCTGATCACACCTCACCTCTGGAACTTCGAAAGGGTCCTTCACACCCTTGGTGCAAATCAAGAAGTTCCCCGACCTAGCCGTCTCCACTCGAGAGGAATCACGAGGGTCCCGCCCACATCCAGAGGAGCCCCGTTTCCGCCTCGTAGCTCGAGATGAGGGATCCTTTCCCTGCTTCGTCGGGAAAGAGTTCCCGGCGTTCCCGTCGCATCTCAAGAGGAGGCCCTCTCAACAGGAACGGCGAGAGGAACTCCAGGGTCGTGCCACCATTCCAAGAGTCCCCCAGATGCCTCAGTCCATTCCAGAGGAACCTCTTTTCCCTTCACCGGCTCGTCTTTCACGCCGAGGATCGACTCACACCAAGGTGGCACGTGGCACAGCCCTGTGGGAAAGCCTCGTGGAAAAGCCTCGAGGGACAGCCTCGAGGGAAAGCCACAGATCCCTTGATCCACGTGACAGGAAGCGTGACACTACTGCTGCAGCTCGGGAGGAAAGCGCACGTGCATGCCCCCACTCGAGACGAGGCCTGACTCCCCTGGGGAGACTCAGAAGCACCCCAAGATCCATGGCAACACTGGAGAGGAATCCTCAGGTTCCGGCCCCGACTCCACACAAGGACTGAGGCCCCGGCATGGACGGGAGAGGAATCCCGAGAGGTCCCCTAGCAACTCGCATGGGGACTGGCCTTTCCTGAGGGCAGCAGAGCGGGTCCCTGTGGTCCCCGTCGTAACTCGAGAAGACCTGCCGCAACTCGAGAAAATCCAGGAGGTTCTCCCCTCCAGGCGAGATGAGGCCCATTTCCGCTGAGGCGTCTCGAGGCTGATCACACCTCACCTCTGGAACTTCGAAAGGGTCCTTCACACCCTTGGTGCAAATCAAGAAGTTCCCCGACCTAGCCGTCTCCACTCGAGAGGAATCACGAGGGTCCCGCCCACATCCAGAGGAGCCCCGTTTCCGCCTCGTAGCTCGAGATGAGGGATCCTTTCCCTGCTTCGTCGGGAAAGAGTTCCCGGCGTTCCCGTCGCATCTCAAGAGGAGGCCCTCTCAACAGGAACGGCGAGAGGAACTCCAGGGTCGTGCCACCATTCCAAGAGTCCCCCAGATGCCTCAGTCCATTCCAGAGGAACCTCTTTTCCCTTCACCGGCTCGTCTTTCACGCCGAGGATCGACTCACACCAAGGTGGCACGTGGCACAGCCCTGTGGGAAAGCCTCGTGGAAAAGCCTCGAGGGACAGCCTCGAGGGAAAGCCACAGATCCCTTGATCCACGTGACAGGAAGCGTGACACTACTGCTGCAGCTCGGGAGGAAAGCGCACGTGCATGCCCCCACTCGAGACGAGGCCTGACTCCCCTGGGGAGACTCAGAAGCACCCAAAGATCCATGGCAACACTGGAGAGGAATCCTCAGGTCCGGCCCCGACTCCACACAAGGACTGAGGCCCCGGCATGGACGGGAGAGGAATCTCGAGAGGTCCCCTAGCAACTCGCATGGGGACTGGCCTTTCCTGAGGCCACCAGAGCGGGTCCCTGTGGTCCCCGTCGTAACTCGAGAAGACCTGCCGCAACTCGAGAAAATCCAGGAGGTTCTCCCCTCCAGGCGAGATGAGGCCCATTTCCGCTGAGGCGTCTCCAGGCTGATCACACCTCACCTCTGGAACTTCGAAAGGGTCCTTCACACCCTTGGGGCAAATCAAGAAGTTCCCCGACCTAGCCGTCTCCACTCGAGAGGAATCACGAGGGTCCCGCCCACATCCAGAGGAGCCCCGTTTCCGCCTCGTAGCTCGAGATGAGGGATCCTTTCCCTGCTTCATCGGGAAAGAGTTCCCGGCGTCCCCGTCGCATCTCAAGAGGAGGCCCTCTCAACAGGAACGGCGAGAGGAACTCCAGGGTCGTGCCACCATTCCAAGAGTCCCCCAGATGTCTCAGTCCATTCCAGAGGAACCTCTTTTCCCTTCACCGGCTCGTCTTTCACGCCGAGGATCGACTCACACCAAGGTGGCACCTGGCACAGCCCTGTGGGAAAGCCTCGTGAGAAAGCCTCGAGGGACAGCCTCGAGGGAAAGCCACAGATCCCTTGATCCACGTGACAGGAAGCGTGACACTACTGCTGCAGCTCTTGAGGAAAGCGCACGTGCATGCCCCCACTCGAGACGAGGCCTGACTCCCCTGGGGAGACTCAGAAGCACCCCAAGATCCATGGCAACACTGGAGAGGAATCCTCAGGTTCCGGCCCCGACTCCACACAAGGACTGAGGCCCCGGCATGGACGGGAGAGGAATCCCGAGAGGTCCCCTAGCCACTCGCATGGGGACTGGCCTTTCCTGAGGCCACCAGAGCGGGTCCCTGTGGTCCCCGTCGTAACTCGAGAAGACCTGCCGCAACTCGAGAAAATCCAGGAGGTTCTCCCCTCCAGGCGAGATGAGGCCCATTTCCGCTGAGGCGTCTCGAGGCTGATCACACCTCACCTCTGGAACTTCGAAAGGGTCCTTCACACCCTTGGTGCAAATCAAGAAGTTCCCCGACCTAGCCGTCTCCACTCGAGAGGAATCACGAGGGTCCCGCCCACATCCAGAGGAGCCCCGTTTCCGCCTCGTAGCTCGAGATGAGGGATCCTTTCCCTGCTTCGTCGGGAAAGAGTTCCCGGCGTTCCCGTCGCATCTCAAGAGGAGGCCCTCTCAACAGGAACGGCGAGAGGAACTCCAGGGTCGTGCCACCATTCCAAGAGTCCCCCAGATGCCTCAGTCCATTCCAGAGGAACCTCTTTTCCCTTCACCGGCTCGTCTTTCACGCCGAGGATCGACTCACACCAAGGTGGCACGTGGCACAGCCCTGTGGGAAAGCCTCGTGGAAAAGCCTCGAGGGACAGCCTCGAGGGAAAGCCACAGATCCCTTGATCCACGTGACAGGAAGCGTGACACTACTGCTGCAGCTCGGGAGGAAAGCGCACGTGCATGCCCCCACTCGAGACGAGGCCTGACTCCCCTGGGGAGACTCAGAAGCACCCAAAGATCCATGGCAACACTGGAGAGGAATCCTCAGGTCCGGCCCCGACTCCACACAAGGACTGAGGCCCCGGCATGGACGGGAGAGGAATCTCGAGAGGTCCCCTAGCAACTCGCATGGGGACTGGCCTTTCCTGAGGCCACCAGAGCGGGTCCCTGTGGTCCCCGTCGTAACTCGAGAAGACCTGCCGCAACTCGAGAAAATCCAGGAGGTTCTCCCCTCCAGGCGAGATGAGGCCCATTTCCGCTGAGGCGTCTCCAGGCTGATCACACCTCACCTCTGGAACTTCGAAAGGGTCCTTCACACCCTTGGGGCAAATCAAGAAGTTCCCCGACCTAGCCGTCTCCACTCGAGAGGAATCACGAGGGTCCCGCCCACATCCAGAGGAGCCCCGTTTCCGCCTCGTAGCTCGAGATGAGGGATCCTTTCCCTGCTTCATCGGGAAAGAGTTCCCGGCGTCCCCGTCGCATCTCAAGAGGAGGCCCTCTCAACAGGAACGGCGAGAGGAACTCCAGGGTCGTGCCACCATTCCAAGAGTCCCCCAGATGTCTCAGTCCATTCCAGAGGAACCTCTTTTCCCTTCACCGGCTCGTCTTTCACGCCGAGGATCGACTCACACCAAGGTGGCACCTGGCACAGCCCTGTGGGAAAGCCTCGTGAGAAAGCCTCGAGGGACAGCCTCGAGGGAAAGCCACAGATCCCTTGATCCACGTGACAGGAAGCGTGACACTACTGCTGCAGCTCTTGAGGAAAGCGCACGTGCATGCCCCCACTCGAGACGAGGCCTGACTCCCCTGGGGAGACTCAGAAGCACCCCAAGATCCATGGCAACACTGGAGAGGAATCCTCAGGTTCCGGCCCCGACTCCACACAAGGACTGAGGCCCCGGCATGGACGGGAGAGGAATCCCGAGAGGTCCCCTAGCCACTCGCATGGGGACTGGCCTTTCCTGAGGCCACCAGAGCGGGTCCCTGTGGTCCCCGTCGTAACTCGAGAAGACCTGCCGCAACTCGAGAAAATCCAGGAGGTTCTCCCCTCCAGGCGAGATGAGGCCCATTTCCGCTGAGGCGTCTCGAGGCTAATCACACCTCACCTCTGGAACTTCGAAAGGGTCCTTCACACCCTTGGTGCAAATCAAGAAGTTCCCCGACCTAGCCGTCTCCACTCGAGAGGAATCACGAGGGTGCCGCCCACATCCAGAGGAGCCCCGTTTCCGCCTCGTAGCTCGAGATGAGGGATCCTTTCCCTGCTTCGTCGGGAAAGAGTTTCCCGGCGTTCCCGTCGCATCTCAAGAGGAGGCCCTCTCAACAGGAACGGCGAGAGGAACTCCAGGGTCGTGCCACCATTCCAAGAGTCCCCCAGATGCCTCAGTCCATTCCAGAGGAACCTCTTTTCCCTTCACCGGCTCGTCTTTCACGCCGAGGATCGACTCACACCAAGGTGGCACGTGGCACAGCCCTGTGGGAAAGCCTCGTGGGAAAGCCTCGAGGGACAGCCTCGAGGGAAAGCCACAGATCCCTTGATCCACGTGACAGGAAGCGTGACACTACTGCTGCAGCTCGGGAGGAAAGCGCACGTGCATGCCCCCACTCGAGACGAGGCCTGACTCCCCTGGGGAGACTCAGAAGCACCCCAAGATCCATGGCAACACTGGAGAGGAATCCTCAGGTTCTGGCCCCGACTCCACACAAGGACTGAGGCCCCGGCATGGACGGGAGAGGAATCCCGACAGGTCCCCTAGCAACTCGCATGGGGACTGGCCTTTCCTGAGGCCACCAGAGCGGGTCCCTGTGGTCCCCGTCGTAACTCGAGAAGACCTGCCGCAACTCGAGAAAATCCAGGAGGTTCTCCCCTCCAGGCGAGATGAGGCCCAATTTCCGCTGAGGCGTCTCGAGGCTGATCACACCTCACCTCTGGAACTTCGAAAGGGTCCTTCACACCCTTGGTGCAAATCAAGAAGTTCCCCGACCTAGCCGTCTCCACTCGAGAGGAATCACGAGGGTCCCGCCCACATCCAGAGGAGCCCCGTTTCCGCCTCGTAGCTCGAGATGAGGGATCCTTTCCCTGCTTCTTCGGGAAAGAGTTCCCGGCGTTCCCGTCGCATCTCAAGAGGAGGCCCTCTCAACAGGAACGGCGAGAGGAACTCCAGGGTCGTGCCACCATTCCAAGAGTCCCCCAGATGCCTCAGTCCATTCCAGAGGAACCTCTTTTCCCTTCACCGGCTCGTCTTTCACGCCGAGGATCGACTCACACCAAGGTGGCACGTGGCACAGCCCTGTGGGAAAGCCTCGTGGAAAAGCCTCGAGGGACAGCCTCGAGGGAAAGCCACAGATCCCTTGATCCACGTGACAGGAAGCGTGACACTACTGCTGCAGCTCGGGAGGAAAGCGCACGTGCATGCCCCAACATGAGACGAGGCCTGACTCCCCTGGGGAGACTCAGAAGCACCCCAAGATCCATGGCAACACTGGAGAGGAATCCTCAGGTTCCGGCCCCGACTCCACACAAGGACTGAGGCCCCGGCATGGACGGGAGAGGAATCCCGAGAGGTCCCCTAGCAACTCGCATGGGGACTGGCCTTTCCTGAGGCCACCAGAGCGGGTCCCTGTGGTCCCCGTCGTATCTCGAGAAGACCAGCCGCAACTGGAGAAAATCCAGGAGGTTCTCCCCTCCAGGCGAGATGAGGCCCATTTCCGCTGAGGCGTCTCGAGGCTGATCACACCTCACCTCTGGAACTTCGAAAGGGTACTTCACACCCTTGGTGCAAATCAAGAAGTTCCCCGACCTAGCCGTCTCCACTCGAGAGGAATCACGAGGGTCCCGCCCACATCCAGAGGAGCCCCGTTTCCGCCTCGTAGCTCGAGATGAGGGATCCTTTCCCTGCTTCATCGGGAAAGAGTTCCCGGCGTTCCCCGTCGCATCTCAAGAGGAGGCCCTCTCAACAGGAACGGCGAGAGGAACTCCAGGGTCGTGCCACCATTCCAAGAGTCCCCCCAGATGTCTCAGTCCATTCCAGAGGAACCTCTTTTCCCTTCCGGCTCGTCTTTCACGCCGAGGATCGACTCACACCAAGGTGGCACCTGGCACAGCCCTGTGGGAAAGCCTCGTGAGAAAGCCTCGAGGGACAGCCTCGAGGGAAAGCCACAGATCCCTTGATACACGTGACAGGAAGCGTGACACTACTGCTGCAGCTCTTGAGGAAAGCGCACGTGCATGCCCCCACTCGAGACGAGGCCTGACTCCCCTGGGGAGACTCAGAAGCACCCCAAGATCCATGGCAACACTGGAGAGGAATCCTCAGGTTCCTGCCCCGACTCCACACAAGGACTGAGGCCCCGGCATGGACGGGAGAGGAATCCCGAGAGGTCCCCTAGCCACTCGCATGGGGACTGGCCTTTCCTGAGGCCACCAGAGCGGGTCCCTGTGGTCCCCGTCGTAACTCGAGAAGACCTGCCGCAACTCGAGAAAATCCAGGAGGTTCTCCCCTCCAGGCGAGATGAGGCCCATTTCCGCTGAGGCGTCTCGAGGCTAATCACACCTCACCTCTGGAACTTCGAAAGGGTCCTTCACACCCTTGGTGCAAATCAAGAAGTTCCCCGACCTAGCCGTCTCCACTCGAGAGGAATCACGAGGGTCCCGCCCACATCCAGAGGAGCCCCGTTTCCGCCTCGTAGCTCTAGATGAGGGATCCTTTCCCTGCTTCGTCGGGAAAGAGTTCCCGGCGTTCCCGTCGCATCTCAAGAGGAGGCCCTCTCAACAGGAACGGCGAGAGGAACTCCAGGGTCGTGCCGCCATTCCAAGAGTCCCCCAGATGTCTCAGTCCATTCCAGAGGAACCTCTTTTCCCTTCACCGGCTCGTCTTTCACGCCGAGGATCGACTCACACCAAGGTGGCACGTGGCACAGCCCTGTGGGAAAGCCTCGTGGGAACGCCTCGAGGGACAGCCTCGAGGGAAAGCCACAGATCCCTTGATCCACGTGACAGGAAGCGTGACACTACTGCTGCAGCTCGGGAGGAAAGCGCACGTGCATGCCCCCACTCGAGACGAGGCCTGACTCCCCTGGGGAGACTCAGAAGCACCCCAAGATCCATGGCAACACTGGAGAGGAATCCTCAGGTTCCGGCCCCGACTCCACACAAGGACTGAGGCCCCGGCATGGACGGGAGAGGAATCCCGAGAGGTCCCCTAGCAACTCGCATGGGACTGGCCTTTCCTGAGGGCACCAGAGCGGGTCCCTGTGGTCCCCGTCGTAACTCGAGAAGACCTGCCGCAACTCGAGAAAATCCAGGAGGTTCTCCCCTCCAGGCGAGATGAGGCCCATTTCCGCTGAGGCGTCTCGAGGCTGATCACACCTCACCTCTGGAACTTCGAAAGGGTCCTTCACACCCTTGGTGCAAATCAAGAAGTTCCCCGACCTAGCCGTCTCCACTCGAGAGGAATCACGAGGGTCCCGCCCACATCCAGAGGAGCCCCGTTTCCGCCTCGTAGCTCGAGATGAGGGATCCTTTCCCTGCTTCGTCGGGAAAGAGTTCCCGGCGTTCCCGTCGCATCTCAAGAGGAGGCCCTCTAAACAGGAACGGCGAGAGGAACTCCAGGGTCGTGCCACCATTCCAAGAGTCCCCCAGATGCCTCAGTCCATTCCAGAGGAAGCTCTTTTCCCTTCACCGGCTCGTCTTTCACGCCGAGGATCGACTCACACCAAGGTGGCACGTGGCACAGCCCTGTGGGAAAGCCTCGTGGGAAAGCCTCGAGGGACAGCCTCGAGGGAAAGCCACAGATCCCTTGATCCACGTGACAGGAAGCGTGACACTACTGCTGCAGCTCGGGAGGAAAGCGCACGTGCATGCCCCCACTCGAGACGAGGCCTGACTCCCCTGGGGAGACTCAGAAGCACCCCAAGATCCATGGCAACACTGGAGAGGAATCCTCAGGTTCCGGCCCCGACTCCACACAAGGACTGAGGCCCCGACATGGACGGGAGAGGAATCCCGAGAGGTCCCCTAGCCACTCGCATGGGGACTGGCCTTTCCTGAGGCCACCAGAGCGGGTCCCTGTGGTCCCCGTCATAACTCGAGAAGACCTGCCGCAACTCGAGAAAATCCAGGAGGTTCTCCCCTCCAGGCGAGATGAGGCCCATTTCCGCTGAGGCGTCTCGAGGCTGATCACACCTCACCTCTGGAACTTCGAAAGGGTCCTTCACACCCTTGGTGCAAATCAAGAAGTTCCCCGACCTAGCCGTCTCCACTCGAGAGGAATCACGAGGGTCCCGCCCACATCCAGAGGAGCCCCGTTTCCGCCTCGTAGCTCGAGATGAGGGATCCTTTCCCTGCTTCGTCGGGAAAGAGTTCCCGGCGTTCCCGTCGCATCTCAAGAGGAGGCCCTCTCAACAGGAACGGCGAGAGGAACTCCAGGGTCGTGCCACCATTCCAAGAGTCCCCCAGATGCCTCAGTCCATTCCAGAGGAACCTCTTTTCCCTTCACCGGCTCGTCTTTCACGCCGAGGATCGACTCACACCAAGGTGGCACGTGGCACAGCCCTGTGGGAAAGCCTCGTGGGAAAGCCTCGAGGGACAGCCTCGAGGGAAAGCCACAGATCCCTTGATCCACGTGACAGGAAGCGTGACACTACTGCTGCAGCTCGGGAGGAAAGCGCACGTGCATGCCCCCACTCGAGACGAGGCCTGACTCCCCTGGGGAGACTCAGAAGCACCCCAAGATCCATGGCAACACTGGAGAGGAATCCTCAGGTTCCGGCCCCGACTCCACACAAGGACTGAGGCCCCGGCATGGACGGGAGAGGAATCCCGACAGGTCCCCTAGCAACTCGCATGGGGACTGGCCTTTCCTGAGGCCACCAGAGCGGGTCCCTGTGGTCCCCGTCGTAACTCGAGAAGACCTGCCGCAACTCGAGAAAATCCAGGAGGTTCTCCCCTCCAGGCGAGATGAGGCCCATTTCCCCTGAGGCGTCTCGAGGCTGATCACACCTCACCTCTGGAACTTCGAAAGGGTCCTTCACACCCTTGGTGCAAATCAAGAAGTTCCCCGACCTAGCCGTCTCCACTCGACAGGAATCACGAGGGTCCCGCCCACATCCAGAGGAGCCCCGTTTCCGCCTCGTAGCTCGAGATGAGGGATTCCTTTCCCTGCTTCGTCGGGAAAGAGTTCCCGGCCTTCCCGTCGCATCTCAAGAGGAGGCCCTCTCAACAGGAACGGCGAGAGGAACTCCAGGGTCGTGCCACCATTCCAAGAGTCCCCCAGATGCCTCAGTCCATTCCAGAGGAACCTCTTTTCCCTTCACCGGCTCGTCTTTCACGCCGAGGATCGACTCACACCAAGGTGGCACGTGGCACAGCCCTGTGGGAAAGCCTCGTGGGAAAGCCTCGAGGGACAGCCTCGAGGGAAAGCCACAGATCCCTTGATCCACGTGACAGGAAGCGTGACACTACTGCTGCAGCTCGGGAGGAAAGCGCACGTGCATGCCCCCACTCGAGACGAGGCCTGACTCCCCTGGGGAGACTCAGAAGCACCCCAAGATCCATGGCAACACTGGAGAGGAATCCTCAGGTTCTGGCCCCGACTCCACACAAGGACTGAGGCCCCGGCATGGACGGGAGAGGAATCCCGACAGGTCCCCTAGCAACTCGCATGGGGACTGGCCTTTCCTGAGGCCACCAGAGCGGGTCCCTGTGGTCCCCGTCGTAACTCGAGAAGACCTGCCGCAACTCGAGAAAATCCAGGAGGTTCTCCCCTCCAGGCGAGATGAGGCCCATTTCCGCTGAGGCGTCTCGAGGCTGATCACACCTCACCTCTGGAACTTCGAAAGGGTCCTTCACACCCTTGGTGCAAATCAAGAAGTTCCCCGACCTAGCCGTCTCCACTCGAGAGGAATCACGAGGGTCCCGCCCACATCCAGAGGAGCCCCGTTTCCGCCTCGTAGCTCGAGATGAGGGATCCTTTCCCTGCTTCGTCGGGAAAGAGTTCCCGGCGTTCCCGTCGCATCTCAAGAGGAGGCCCTCTAAACATGAACGGCGAGAGGAACTCTAGGGTCGTGCCACCATTCCAAGAGTCCCCCAGATGCCTCAGTCCATTCCAGAGGAACCTCTTTTCCCTTCACCGGCTCGTCTTTCACGCCGAGGATCGACTCACACCAAGGTGGCACGTGGCACAGCCCTGTGGGAAAGCCTCGTGGAAAAGCCTCGAGGGACAGCCTCGAGGGAAAGCCACAGATCCCTTGATCCACGTGACAGGAAGCGTGACACTACTGCTGCAGCTCGGGAGGGAAGCGCACGTGCATGCCCCCACTCGAGACGAGGCCTGACTCCCCTGGGGAGACTCAGAAGCACCCCAAGATCCATGGCAACACTGGAGAGGAATCCTCAGGTTCCGGCCCCCGACTCCACACAAGGACTGAGGCCCCGGCATGGACGGGAGAGGAATCCCGAGAGGTCCCCTAGCAACTCGCATGGGGACTGGCCTTTCCTGAGGCCACCAGAGCGGGTCCCTGTGGTCCCCGTCGTATCTCGAGAAGACCAGCCGCAACTGGAGAAAATCCAGGAGGTTCTCCCCTCCAGGCGAGATGAGGCCCATTTCCGCTGAGGCGTCTCGAGGCTGATCACACCTCACCTCTGGAACTTCGAAAGGGTACTTCACACCCTTGGTGCAAATCAAGAAGTTCCCCGACCTAGCCGTCTCCACTCGAGAGGAATCACGAGGGTCCCGCCCACATCCAGAGGAGCCCCGTTTCCGCCTCGTAGCTCGAGATGAGGGATCCTTTCCCTGCTTCATCGGGAAAGAGTTCCCGGCGTTCCCGTCGCATCTCAAGAGGAGGCCCTCTCAACAGGAACGGCGAGAGGAACTCCAGGGTCGTGCCACCATTCCAAGAGTCCCCCAGATGTCTCAGTCCATTCCAGAGGAACCTCTTTTCCCTTCACCGGCTCGTCTTTCACGCCGAGGATCGACTCACACCAAGGTGGCACCTGGCACAGCCCTGTGGGAAAGCCTCGTGAGAAAGCCTCGAGGGACAGCCTCGAGGGAAAGCCACAGATCCCTTGATCCACGTGACAGGAAGCGTGACACTACTGCTGCAGCTCTTGAGGAAAGCGCACGTGCATGCCCCCACTCGAGACGAGGCCTGACTCCCCTGGGGAGACTCAGAAGCACCCCAAGATCCATGGCAACACTGGAGAGGAATCCTCAGGTTCCGGCCCCGACTCCACACAAGGACTGAGGCCCCGGCATGGACGGGAGAGGAATCCCGAGAGGTCCCCTAGCCACTCGCATGGGGACTGGCCTTTCCTGAGGCCACCAGAGCGGGTCCCTGTGGTCCCCGTCGTAACTCGAGAAGACCTGCCGCAACTCGAGAAAATCCAGGAGGTTCTCCCCTCCAGGCGAGATGAGGCCCATTTCCGCTGAGGCGTCTCGAGGCTAATCACACCTCACCTCTGGAACTTCGAAAGGGTCCTTCACACCCTTGGTGCAAATCAAGAAGTTCCCCGACCTAGCCGTCTCCACTCGAGAGGAATCACGAGGGTCCCGCCCACATCCAGAGGAGCCCCGTTTCCGCCTCGTAGCTCTAGATGAGGGATCCTTTCCCTGCTTCGTCGGGAAAGAGTTCCCGGCGTTCCCGTCGCATCTCAAGAGGAGGCCCTCTCAACAGGAACGGCGAGAGGAACTCCAGGGTCGTGCCACCATTCCAAGAGTCCCCCAGATGTCTCAGTCCATTCCAGAGGAACCTCTTTTCCCTTCACCGGCTCGTCTTTCACGCCGAGGATCGACTCACACCAAGGTGGCACGTGGCACAGCCCTGTGGGAAAGCCTCGTGGGAACGCCTCGAGGGACAGCCTCGAGGGAAAGCCACAGATCCCTTGATCCACGTGACAGGAAGCGTGACACTACTGCTGCAGCTCGGGAGGAAAGCGCACGTGCATGCCCCCACTCGAGACGAGGCCTGACTCCCCTGGGGAGACTCAGAAGCACCCCAAGATCCATGGCAACACTGGAGAGGAATCCTCAGGTTCCGGCCCCGACTCCACACAAGGACTGAGGCCCCGGCATGGACGGGAGAGGAATCCCGAGAGGTCCCCTAGCAACTCGCATGGGGACTGGCCTTTCCTGAGGGCACCAGAGCGGGTCCCTGTGGTCCCCGTCGTAACTCGAGAAGACCTGCCGCAACTCGAGAAAATCCAGGAGGTTCTCCCCTCCAGGCGAGAGGAGGCCCATTTCCGCTGAGGCGTCTCGAGGCTGATCACACCTCACCTCTGGAACTTCGAAAGGGTCCTTCACACCCTTGGTGCAAATCAAGAAGTTCCCCGACCTAGCCGTCTCCACTCGAGAGGAATCACGAGGGTCCCGCCCACATCCAGAGGAGCCCCGTTTCCGCCTCGTAGCTCGAGATGAGGGATCCTTTCCCTGCTTCGTCGGGAAAGAGTTCCCGGCGTTCCCGTCGCATCTCAAGAGGAGGCCCTCTCAACAGGAACGGCGAGAGGAACTCCAGGGTCGTGCCACCATTCCAAGAGTCCCCCAGATGCCTCAGTCCATTCCAGAGGAAGCTCTTTTCCCTTCACCGGCTCGTCTTTCACGCCGAGGATCGACTCACACCAAGGTGGCACGTGGCACAGCCCTGTGGGAAAGCCTCGTGGGAAAGCCTCGAGGGACAGCCTCGAGGGAAAGCCACAGATCCCTTGATCCACGTGACAGGAAGCGTGACACTACTGCTGCAGCTCGGGAGGAAAGCGCACGTGCATGCCCCCACTCGAGACGAGGCCTGACTCCCCTGGGGAGACTCAGAAGCACCCCAAGATCCATGGCAACACTGGAGAGGAATCCTCAGGTTCTGGCCCCGACTCCACACAAGGGCTGAGGCCCCGGCATGGACGGGAGAGGAATCCCGAGAGGTCCCCTAGCAACTCGCATGGGGACTGGCCTTTCCTGAGGCCACCAGAGCGGGTCCCTGTGGTCCCCGTCGTAACTCGAGAAGACCTGCCACAACTCGAGAAAATCCAGGAGGTTCTCCCCTCCAGGCGAGATGAGGCCCATTTCCGCTGAGGCGTCTCGAGGCTGATCACACCTCACCTCTGGAACTTCGAAAGGGTACTTCACACCCTTGGTGCAAATCAAGAAGTTCCCCGACCTAGCCGTCTCCACTCGAGAGGAATCACGAGGGTCCCGCCCACATCCAGAGGAGCCCCGTTTCCGCCTCGTAGCTCGAGATGAGGGATCCTTTCCCTGCTTCATCGGGAAAGAGTTCCCGGCGTTCCCGTCGCATCTCAAGTGGAGGCCCTCTCAACAGGAACGGCGAGAGGAACTCCAGGGTCGTGCCACCATTCCAAGAGTCCCCCAGATGTCTCAGTCCATTCCAGAGGAACCTCTTTTCCCTTCACCGGCTCGTCTTTCACGCCGAGGATCGACTCACACCAAGGTGGCACCTGGCACAGCCCTGTGGGAAAGCCTCGTGAGAAAGCCTCGAGGGACAGCCTCGAGGGAAAGCCACAGATCCCTTGATCCACGTGACAGGAAGCGTGACACTACTGCTGCAGCTCGGGAGGAAAGCGCACGTGCATGCCCCCACTCGAGACGAGGCCTGACTCCCCTGGGGAGACTCAGAAGCACCCCAAGATCCATGGCAACACTGGAGAGGAATCCTCAGGTTCCGGCCCCGACTCCACACAAGGACTGAGGCCCCGACATGGACGGGAGAGGAATCCCGAGAGGTCCCCTAGCCACTCGCATGGGGACTGGCCTTTCCTGAGGCCACCAGAGCGGGTCCCTGTGGTCCCCGTCATAACTCGAGAAGACCTGCCGCAACTCGAGAAAATCCAGGAGGTTCTCCCCTCCAGGCGAGATGAGGCCCATTTCCGCTGAGGCGTCTCGAGGCTGATCACACCTCACCTCTGGAACTTCGAAAGGGTCCTTCACACCCTTGGTGCAAATCAAGAAGTTCCCCGACCTAGCCGTCTCCACTCGAGAGGAATCACGAGGGTCCCGCCCACATCCAGAGGAGCCCCGTTTCCGCCTCGTAGCTCGAGATGAGGGATCCTTTCCCTGCTTCGTCGGGAAAGAGTTCCCGGCGTTCCCGTCGCATCTCAAGTGGAGGCCCTCTCAACAGGAACGGCGAGAGGAACTCCAGGGTCGTGCCACCATTCCAAGAGTCCCCCAGATGCCTCAGTCCATTCCAGAGGAACCTCTTTTCCCTTCACCGGCTCGTCTTTCACGCCGAGGATCGACTCACACCAAGGTGGCACGTGGCACAGCCCTGTGGGAAAGCCTCGTGGGAAAGCCTCGAGGGACAGCCTCGAGGGAAAGCCACAGATCCCTTGATCCACGTGACAGGAAGCGTGACACTACTGCTGCAGCTCGGGAGGAAAGCGCACGTGCATGCCCCCACTCGAGACGAGGCCTGACTCCCCTGGGGAGACTCAGAAGCACCCCAAGATCCATGGCAACACTGGAGAGGAATCCTCAGGTTCCGGCCCCGACTCCACACAAGGACTGAGGCCCCGGCATGGACGGGAGAGGAATCCCGACAGGTCCCCTAGCAACTCGCATGGGGACTGGCCTTTCCTGAGGCCACCAGAGCGGGTCCCTGTGGTCCCCGTCGTAACTCGAGAAGACCTGCCGCAACTCGAGAAAATCCAGGAGGTTCTCCCCTCCAGGCGAGATGAGGCCCATTTCCCCTGAGGCGTCTCGAGGCTGATCACACCTCACCTCTGGAACTTCGAAAGGGTCCTTCACACCCTTGGTGCAAATCAAGAAGTTCCCCGACCTAGCCGTCTCCACTCGAGAGGAATCACGAGGGTCCCGCCCACATCCAGAGGAGCCCCGTTTCCGCCTCGTAGCTCGAGATGAGGGATCCTTTCCCTGCTTCGTCGGGAAAGAGTTCCCGGCGTTCCCGTCGCATCTCAAGAGGAGGCCCTCTCAACAGGAACGGCGAGAGGAACTCCAGGGTCGTGCCACCATTCCAAGAGTCCCCCAGATGCCTCAGTCCATTCCAGAGGAACCTCTTTTCCCTTCACCGGCTCGTCTTTCACGCCGAGGATCGACTCACACCAAGGTGGCACGTGGCACAGCCCTGTGGGAAAGCCTCGTGGGAAAGCCTCGAGGGACAGCCTCGAGGGAAAGCCACAGATCCCTTGATCCACGTGACAGGAAGCGTGACACTACTGCTGCAGCTCGGGAGGAAAGCGCACGTGCATGCCCCCACTCGAGACGAGGCCTGACTCCCCTGGGGAGACTCAGAAGCACCCCAAGATCCATGGCAACACTGGAGAGGAATCCTCAGGTTCTGGCCCCGACTCCACACAAGGACTGAGGCCCCGGCATGGACGGGAGAGGAATCCCGACAGGTCCCCTAGCAACTCGCATGGGGACTGGCCTTTCCTGAGGCCACCAGAGCGGGTCCCTGTGGTCCCCGTCGTAACTCGAGAAGACCTGCCGCAACTCGAGAAAATCCAGGAGGTTCTCCCCTCCAGGCGAGATGAGGCCCATTTCCACTGAGGCGTCTCGAGGCTGATCACACCTCACCTCTGGAACTTCGAAAGTCTCCTTCACACCCTTGGTGCAAATCAAGAAGTTCCCCGACCTAGCCGTCTCCACTCGAGAGGAATCACGAGGGTCCCGCCCACATCCAGGGGAGCCCCGTTTCCGCCTCGTAGCTCGAGATGAGGGATCCTTTCCCTGCTTCATCGGGAAAGAGTTCCCGGCGTTCCCGTCGCATCTCAAGAGGAGGCCCTCTCAACAGGAACGGCGAGAGGAACTCCAGGGTCGTGCCACCATTCCAAGAGTCCCCCAGATGTCTCAGTCCATTCCAGAGTAACCTCTTTTCCCTTCACCGGCTCGTCTTTCACGCCGAGGATCGACTCACACCAAGGTGGCACCTGGCACAGCCCTGTGGGAAAGCCTCGTGGGAAAGCCTCGAGGGACAGCCTCGAGGGAAAGCCACAGATCCCTTGATCCACGTGACAGGAAGCGTGACACTACTGCTGCAGCTCGGGAGGAAAGTGCACGTGCATGCCCCCACTCGAGACGAGGCCTGACTCCCCTGGGGAGACTCAGAAGCACCCCAAGATCCATGGCAACACTGGAGAGGAATCCTCAGGTTCCGGCCCCGACTCCACACAAGGACTGAGGCCCCGACATGGACGGGAGAGGAATCCCGAGAGGTCCCCTAGCCACTCGCATGGGGACTGGCCTTTCCTGAGGCCACCAGAGCGGGTCCCTGTGGTCCCCGTCATAACTCGAGAAGACCTACCGCAACTCGAGAAAATCCAGGAGGTTCTCCCCTCCAGGCGAGATGAGGCCCATTTCCGCTGAGGCGTCTCGAGGCTGATCACACCTCACCTCTGGAACTTCGAAAGGGTCCTTCACACCCTTGGTGCAAATCAAGAAGTTCCCCGACCTAGCCGTCTCCACTCGAGAGGAATCACGAGGGTCCCGCCCACATCCAGAGGAGCCCCGTTTCCGCCTCGTAGCTCGAGATGAGGGATCCTTTCCCTGCTTCGTCGGGAAAGAGTTCCCGGCGTTCCCGTCGCATCTCAAGAGGAGGCCCTCTCAACAGGAACGGCGAGAGGAACTCCAGGGTCGTGCCACCATTCCAAGAGTCCCCCAGATGCCTCAGTCCATTCCAGAGGAACCTCTTTTCCCTTCACCGGCTCGTCTTTCACGCCGAGGATCGACTCACACCAAGGTGGCACGTGGCACAGCCCTGTGGGAAAGCCTCGTGGGAAAGCCTCGAGGGACAGCCTCGAGGGAAAGCCACAGATCCCTTGATCCACGTGACAGGAAGCGTGACACTACTGCTGCAGCTCGGGAGGAAAGCGCACGTGCATGCCCCCACTCGAGACGAGGCCTGACTCCCCTGGGGAGACTCAGAAGCACCCCAAGATCCATGGCAACACTGGAGAGGAATCCTCAGGTTCCGGCCCCGACTCCACACAAGGACTGAGGCCCCGGCATGGACGGGAGAGGAATCCCGAGAGGTCCCCTAGCAACTCGCATGGGGACTGGCCTTTCCTGAGGCCACCAGAGCGGGTCCCTGTGGTCCCCGTCGTAACTCGAGAAGACCTGCCGCAACTCGAGAAAATCCAGGAGGTTCTCCCCTCCAGGCGAGATGAGGCCCATTTCCCCTGAGGCGTCTCGAGGCTGATCACACCTCACCTCTGGAACTTCGAAAGGGTCCTTCACACCCTTGGTGCAAATCAAGAAGTTCCCCGACCTAGCCGTCTCCACTCGAGAGGAATCACGAGGGTCCCGCCCACATCCAGAGGAGCCCCGTTTCCGCCTCGTAGCTCGAGATGAGGGATCCTTTCCCTGCTTCGTCGGGAAAGAGTTCCCGGCGTTCCCGTCGCATCTCAAGAGGAGGCCCTCTCAACAGGAACGGCGAGAGGAACTCCAGGGTCGTGCCACCATTCCAAGAGTCCCCCAGATGCCTCAGTCCATTCCAGAGGAACCTCTTTTCCCTTCACCGGCTCGTCTTTCACGCCGAGGATCGACTCACACCAAGGTGGCACGTGGCACAGCCCTGTGGGAAACCCTCGTGGGAAAGCCTCGAGGGACAGCCTCGAGGGAAAGCCACAGATCCCTTGATCCACGTGACAGGAAGCGTGACACTACTGCTGCAGCTCGGGAGGAAAGCGCACGTGCATGCCCCCACTCGAGACGAGGCCTGACTCCCCTGGGGAGACTCAGAAGCACCCCAAGATCCATGGCAACACTGGAGAGGAATCCTCAGGTTCTGGCCCCGACTCCACACAAGGACTGAGGCCCCGGCATGGACGGGAGAGGAATCCCGACAGGTCCCCTAGCAACTCGCATGGGGACTGGCCTTTCCTGAGGCCACCAGAGCGGGTCCCTGTGGTCCCCGTCGTAACTCGAGAAGACCTGCCGCAACTCGAGAAAATCCAGGAGGTTCTCCCCTCCAGGCGAGATGAGGCCCATTTCCGCTGAGGCGTCTCGAGGCTGATCACACCTCACCTCTGGAACTTCGAAAGGGTCCTTCACACCCTTGGTGCAAATCAAGAAGTTCCCCGACCTAGCCGTCTCCACTCGAGAGGAATCACGAGGGTCCCGCCCACATCCAGAGGAGCCCCGTTTCCGCCTCGTAGCTCGAGATGAGGGATCCTTTCCCTGCTTCGTCGGGAAAGAGTTCCCGGCGTTCCCGTCGCATCTCAAGAGGAGGCCCTCTAAACATGAACGGCGAGAGGAACTCTAGGGTCGTGCCACCATTCCAAGAGTCCCCCAGATGCCTCAGTCCATTCCAGAGGAACCTCTTTTCCCTTCACCGGCTCGTCTTTCACGCCGAGGATCGACTCACACCAAGGTGGCACGTGGCACAGCCCTGTGGGAAAGCCTCGTGGAAAAGCCTCGAGGGACAGCCTCGAGGGAAAGCCACAGATCCCTTGATCCACGTGACAGGAAGCGTGACACTACTGCTGCAGCTCGGGAGGGAAGCGCACGTGCATGCCCCCACTCGAGACGAGGCCTGACTCCCCTGGGGAGACTCAGAAGCACCCCAAGATCCATGGCAACACTGGAGAGGAATCCTCAGGTTCCGGCCCCGACTCCACACAAGGACTGAGGCCCCGGCATGGACGGGAGAGGAATCCCGAGAGGTCCCCTAGCAACTCGCATGGGGACTGGCCTTTCCTGAGGCCACCAGATCGGGTCCCTGTGGTCCCCGTCGTAACTCGAGAAGACCTGCCGCAACTCGAGAAAATCCTGGAGGTTCTGCCCTCCAGGCGAGATGAGGCCCATTTCCGCTGAGGCGTCTCGAAGCTGATCACACCTCACCTCTGGAACTTCGAAAGGGTCCTTCACACCCTTGGTGCAAATCAAGAAGTTCCCCGACCTAGCCGTCTCCACTCGAGAGGAATCACGAGGGTCCCGCCCACATCCAGAGGAGCCCCGTTTCCGCCTCGTAGCTCGAGATGAGGGATCCTTTCCCTGCTTCGTCGGGAAAGAGTTCCCGGCGTTCCCGTCGCATCTCAAGAGGAGGCCCTCTCAACAGGAACGGCGAGAGGAACTCCAGGGTCGTGCCACCATTCCAAGAGTCCCCCAGATGCCTCAGTCCATTCCAGAGGAACCTCTTTTCCCTTCACCGGCTCGTCTTTCACGCCGAGGATCGACTCACACCAAGGTGGCACGTGGCACAGCCCTGTGGGAAAGCCTCGTGGAAAAGCCTCGAGGGACAGCCTCGAGGGAAAGCCACAGATCCCTTGATCCACGTGACAGGAAGCGTGACACTACTGCTGCAGCTCGGGAGGGAAGCGCACGTGCATGCCCCCACTCGAGACGAGGCCTGACTCCCCTGGGGAGACTCAGAAGCACCCCAAGATCCATGGCAACACTGGAGAGGAATCCTCAGGTTCCGGCCCCGACTCCACACAAGGACTGAGGCCCCGGCATGGACGGGAGAGGAATCCCGAGAGGTCCCCTAGCAACTCGCATGGGGACTGGCCTTTCCTGAGGCCACCAGATCGGGTCCCTGTGGTCCCCGTTGTAACTCGAGAAGACCTGCCCCAACTCGAGAAAATCCAGGAGGTTCTCCCCTCCAGGCGAGATGAGGCCCATTTCCGCTGAGGCGTCTCGAGGCTGATCACACCTCACCTCTGGAACTTCGAAAGGGTACTTCACACCCTTGGTGCAAATCAAGAAGTTCCCCGACCTAGCCGTCTCCACTCGAGAGGAATCACGAGGGTCCCGCCCACATCCAGAGGAGCCCCGTTTCCGCCTCGTAGCTCGAGATGAGGGATCCTTTCCCTGCTTCATCGGGAAAGAGTTCCCGGCGTTCCCGTCGCATCTCAAGAGGAGGCCCTCTCAACAGGAACGGCGAGAGGAACTCCAGGGTCGTGCCACGATTCCAAGAGTCCCCCAGATGTCTCAGTCCATTCCAGAGGAACCTCTTTTCCCTTCACCGGCTCGTCTTTCACGCCGAGGATCGACTCACACCAAGGTGGCACCTGGCACAGGCCTGTGGGAAAGCCTCGTGAGAAAGCCTCGAGGGACAGCCTCGAGGGAAAGCCACAGATCCCTTGATCCACGTGACAGGAAGCGTGACACTACTGCTGTAGCTCTTGAGGAAAGCGCACGTGCATGCCCCCACTCGAGACGAGGCCTGACTCCCCTGGGGAGACTCAGAAGCACCCCAAGATCCATGGCAACACTGGAGAGGAATCCTCAGGTTCCGGCCCCGACTCCACACAAGGACTGAGGCCCCGGCATGGACGGGAGAGGAATCCCGAGAGGTCCCCTAGCCACTCGCATGGGGACTGGCCTTTCCTGAGGCCACCAGAGCGGGTCCCTGTGGTCCCCGTCGTAACTCGAGAAGACCTGCCGCAACTCGAGAAAATCCAGGAGGTTCTCCCCTCCAGGCGAGATGAGGCCCATTTCCCCTGAGGCGTCTCGAGGCTGATCACACCTCACCTCTGGAACTTCGAAAGGGTACTTCACACCCTTGGTGCAAATCAAGAAGTTCCCCGACCTAGCCGTCTCCACTCGACAGGAATCACGAGGGTCCCGCCCACATCCAGAGGAGCCCCGTTTCCGCCTCGTAGCTCGAGATGAGGGATCCTTTCCCTGCTTCGTCGGGAAAGAGTTCCCGGCGTTCCCGTCGCATCTCAAGAGGAGGCCCTCTCAACAGGAACGGCGAGAGGAACTCCAGGGTCGTGCCACCATTCCAAGAGTCCCCCAGATGCCTCAGTCCATTCCAGAGGAACCTCTTTTCCCTTCACCGGCTCGTCTTTCACGCCGAGGATCGACTCACACCAAGGTGGCACGTGGCACAGCCCTGTGGGAAAGCCTCGTGGGAAAGCCTCGAGGGACAGCCTCGAGGGAAAGCCACAGATCCCTTGATCCACGTGACAGGAAGCGTGACACTACTGCTGCAGCTCGGGAGGAAAGCGCACGTGCATGCCCCCACTCGAGACGAGGCCTGACTCCCCTGGGGAGACTCAGAAGCACCCCAAGATCCATGGCAACACTGGAGAGGAATCCTCAGGTTCTGGCCCCGACTCCACACAAGGACTGAGGCCCCGGCATGGACGGGAGAGGAATCCCGACAGGTCCCCTAGCAACTCGCATGGGGACTGGCCTTTCCTGAGGCCACCAGAGCGGGTCCCTGTGGTCCCCGTCGTAACTCGAGAAGACCTGCCGCAACTCGAGAAAATCCAGGAGGTTCTCCCCTCCAGGCGAGATGAGGCCCATTTCCGCTGAGGCGTCTCGAGGCTGATCACACCTCACCTCTGGAACTTCGAAAGGGTCCTTCACACCCTTGGTGCAAATCAAGAAGTTCCCCGACCTAGCCGTCTCCACTCGAGAGGAATCACGAGGGTCCCGCCCACATCCAGAGGAGCCCCGTTTCCGCCTCGTAGCTCGAGATGAGGGATCCTTTCCCTGCTTCGTCGGGAAAGAGTTCCCGGCGTTCCCGTCGCATCTCAAGAGGAGGCCCTCTCAACAGGAACGGCGAGAGGAACTCCAGGGTCGTGCCACCATTCCAAGAGTCCCCCAGATGCCTCAGTCCATTCCAGAGGAACCTCTTTTCCCTTCACCGGCTCGTCTTTCACGCCGAGGATCGACTCACACCAAGGTGGCACGTGGCACAGCCCTGTGGGAAAGCCTCGTGGAAAAGCCTCGAGGGACAGCCTCGAGGGAAAGCCACAGATCCCTTGATCCACGTGACAGGAAGCGTGACACTACTGCTGCAGCTCGGGAGGGAAGCGCACGTGCATGCCCCCACTCGAGACGAGGCCTGACTCCCCTGGGGAGACTCAGAAGCACCCCAAGATCCATGGCAACACTGGAGAGGAATCCTCAGGTTCCGGCCCCGACTCCACACAAGGACTGAGGCCCCGGCATGGACGGGAGAGGAATCCCGAGAGGTCCCCTAGCAACTCGCATGGGGACTGGCCTTTCCTGAGGCCACCAGATCGGGTCCCTGTGGTCCCCGTCGTAACTCGAGAAGACCTGCCGCAACTCGAGAAAATCCAGGAGGTTCTGCCCTCCAGGCGAGATGAGGCCCATTTCCGCTGAGGCGTCTCGAGGCTGATCACACCTCACCTCTGGAACTTCGAAAGGGTACTTCACACCCTTGGTGCAAATCAAGAAGTTCCCCGACCTAGCCGTCTCCACTCGAGAGGAATCACGAGGGTCCCGCCCACATCCAGAGGAGCCCCGTTTCCGCCTCGTAGCTCGAGATGAGGGATCCTTTCCCTGCTTCATCGGGAAAGAGTTCCCGGCGTTCCCGTCGCATCTCAAGAGGAGGCCCTCTCAACAGGAACGGCGAGAGGAACTCCAGGGTCGTGCCACCATTCCAAGAGTCCCCCAGATGTCTCAGTCCATTCCAGAGGAACCTCTTTTCCCTTCACCGGCTCGTCTTTCACGCCGAGGATCGACTCACACCAAGGTGGCACCTGGCACAGCCCTGTGGGAAAGCCTCGTGAGAAAGCCTCGAGGGACAGCCTCGAGGGAAAGCCACAGATCCCTTGATCCACGTGACAGGAAGCGTGACACTACTGCTGTAGCTCTTGAGGAAAGCGCACGTGCATGCCCCCACTCGAGACGAGGCCTGACTCCCCTGGGGAGACTCAGAAGCACCCCAAGATCCATGGCAACACTGGAGAGGAATCCTCAGGTTCCGGCCCCGACTCCACACAAGGACTGAGGCCCCGGCATGGACGGGAGAGGAATCCCGAGAGGTCCCCTAGCCACTCGCATGGGGACTGGCCTTTCCTGAGGCCACCAGAGCGGGTCCCTGTGGTCCCCGTCGTAACTCGAGAAGACCTGCCGCAACTCGAGAAAATCCAGGAGGTTCTCCCCTCCAGGCGAGATGAGGCCCATATCCGCTGAGGCGTCTCGAGGCTGATCACACCTCACCTCTGGAACTTCGAAAGGGTCCTTCACACCCTTGGTGCAAATCAAGAAGTTCCCCGACCTAGCCGTCTCCACTCGAGAGGAATCACGAGGGTCCCGCCCACATCCAGAGGAGCCCCGTTTCCGCCTCGTAGCTCGAGATGAGGGATCCTTTCCCTGCTTCGTCGGGAAAGAGTTCCCGGCGTTCCCGTCGCATCTCAAGAGGAGGCCCTCTCAACAGGAACGGCGAGAGGAACTCCAGGGTCGTGCCACCATTCCAAGAGTCCCCCAGATGCCTCAGTCCATTCCAGAGGAACCTCTTTTCCCTTCACCGGCTCGTCTTTCACGCCGAGGATCGACTCACACCAAGGTGGCACGTGGCACAGCCCTGTGGGAAAGCCTCGTGGGAACGCCTCGAGGGACAGCCTCGAGGGAAAGCCACAGATCCCTTGATCCACGTGACAGGAAGCGTGACACTACTGCTGCATCTCGGCAGGAAAGCGCACGTGCATGCCCCCACTCGAGACGAGGCCTGACTCCCCTGGGGAGACTCAGAAGCACCCGAAGATCCATGGCAACACTGGAGAGGAATCCTCAGGTTCTGGCCCTGACTCCACACAAGGACTGAGGCCCCGGCATGGACGGGAGAGGAATCCCGACAGGTCCCCTAGCAACTCGCATGGGGACTGGCCTTTCCTGAGGCCACCAGAGCGGGTCCCTGTGGTCCCCGTCGTAACTCGAGAAGACCTGCCGCAACTCGAGTAAATCCAGGAGGTTCTCCCCTCCAGGCGAGATGAGGCCCATTTCCGCTGAGGCGTCTCGAGGCTGATCACACCTCACCTCTGGAACTTCGAAAGGGTCCTTCACACCCTTGGTGCAAATCAAGAAGTTCCCCGACCTAGCCGTCTCCACTCGAGAGGAATCACGAGGGTCCCGCCCACATCCAGAGGAGCCCCGTTTCCGCCTCGTAGCTCGAGATGAGGGATCCTTTCCCTGCTTCGTCGGGAAAGAGTTCCCGGCGTTCCCGTCGCATCTCAAGAGGAGGCCCTCTCAACAGGAACGGCGAGAGGAACTCCAGGGTCGTGCCACCATTCCAAGAGTCCCGCAGATGCCTCAGTCCATTCCAGAGGAACCTCTTTTCCCTTCACCGGCTCGTCTTTCACGCCGAGGATCGACTCACACCAAGGTGGCACGTGGCAAAGCCCTGTGGGAAAGCCTCGTGGAAAAGCCTCGAGGGACAGCCTCGAGGGAAAGCCACAGATCCCTTGATCCACGTGACAGGAAGCGTGACACTACTGCTGCAGCTCGGGAGGAAAGCGCACGTGCATGCCCCCACTCGAGACGAGGCCTGACTCCCCTGGGGAGACTCAGAAGCACCCCAAGATCCATGGCAACACTGGAGAGGAATCCTCAGGTTCCGGCCCCGACTCCACACAAGGACTGAGGCCCCGGCATGGACGGGAGAGGAACCCCGAGAGGTCCCCTAGCAACTCGCATGGGGACTGGCCTTTCCTGAGGCCACCAGAGCGGGTCCCTGTGGTCCCCGTCGTAACTCGAGAAGACCTGCCGCAACTCGAGAAAATCCAGGAGGTTCTCCCCTCCAGGCGAGATGAGGCCCATTTCCGCTGAGGCGTCTCGAGGCTGATCACACCTCACCTCTGGAACCTCGAAAGGGTACTTCACACCCTTGGTGCAAATCAAGAAGTTCCCCGACCTAGCCGTCTCCACTCGAGAGGAATCACGAGGGTCCCGCCCACATCCAGAGGAGCCCCGTTTCCGCCTCGTAGCTCGAGATGAGGGATCCTTTCCCTGCTTCATCGGGAAAGAGTTCCCGGCGTTCCCGTCGCATCTCAAGAGGAGGCCCT
This sequence comes from Budorcas taxicolor, assembly GCF_023091745.1. Classification (NCBI taxonomy): domain Eukaryota; kingdom Metazoa; phylum Chordata; class Mammalia; order Artiodactyla; family Bovidae; genus Budorcas; species Budorcas taxicolor. The sequence continues at coordinate 71,621 of NW_026291982.1, read as the reverse complement.
CTCAACAGGAACGGCGAGAGGAACTCCAGGGTCGTGCCACCATTCCAAGAGTCCCCCAGATGTCTCAGTCCATTCCAGAGGAACCTCTTTTCCCTTCACCGGCTCGTCTTTCACGCCGAGGATCGACTCACACCAAGGTGGCACCTGGCACAGCCCTGTGGCAAAGCCTCGTGAGAAAGCCTCGAGGGAAAGCCTCGAGGGAAAGCCACAGATCCCTTGATCCACGTGACAGGAAGCGTGACACTACTGCTGCAGCTCTTGAGGAAAGCGCACGTGCATGCCCCCACTCGAGACGAGGCCTGACTCCCCTGGGGAGACTCAGAAGCACCCCAAGATCCATGGCAACACTGGAGAGGAATCCTCAGGTTCCGGCCCCGACTCCACACAAGGACTGAGGCCCCGGCATGGACGGGAGAGGAATCCCGAAAGGTCCCCTAGCCACTCGCATGGGGACTGGCCTTTCCTGAGGCCACCAGAGCGGGTCCCTGTGGTCCCCGTCGTAACTCGAGAAGACCTGCCGCAACTCGAGTAAATCCAGGAGGTTCTCCCCTCCAGGCGAGATGAGGCCCATTTCCGCTGAGGCGTCTCGAGGCTGATCACACCTCACCTCTGGAACTTCGAAAGGGTCCTTCACACCCTTGGTGCAAATCAAGAAGTTCCCCGACCTAGCCGTCTCCACTCGAGAGGAATCACGAGGGTCCCGCCCACATCCAGAGGAGCCCCGTTTCCGCCTCGTAGCTCGAGATGAGGGATCCTTTCCCTGCTTCGTCGGGAAAGAGTTCCCGGCGTTCCCGTCGCATCTCAAGAGGAGGCCCTCTCAACAGGAACGGCGAGAGGAACTCCAGGGTCGTGCCACCATTCCAAGAGTCCCCCAGATGCCTCAGTCCATTCCAGAGGAACCTCTTTTCCCTTCACCGGCTCGTCTTTCACGCCGAGGATCGACTCACACCAAGGTGGCACGTGGCACAGCCCTGTGGGAAAGCCTCGTGGAAAAGCCTCGAGGGACAGCCTCGAGGGAAAGCCACAGATCCCTTGATCCACGTGACAGGAAGCGTGACACTACTGCTGCAGCTCGGGAGGAAAGCGCACGTGCATGCCCCCACTCGAGACGAGGCCTGACTCCCCTGGGGAGACTCAGAAGCACCCCAAGATCCATGGCAACACTGGAGAGGAATCCTCAGGTTCCGGCCCCGACTCCACACAAGGACTGAGGCCCCGGCATGGACGGGAGAGGAATCCCGAGAGGTCCCCTAGCAACTCGCATGGGGACTGGCCTTTCCTGAGGCCACCAGAGCGGGTCCCTGTGGTCCCCGTCGTAACTCGAGAAGACCTGCCGCAACTCGAGAAAATCCAGGAGGTTCTCCCCTCCAGGCGAGATGAGGCCCATTTCCGCTGAGGCGTCTCGAGGCTGATCACACCTCACCTCTGGAACCTCGAAAGGGTACTTCACACCCTTGGTGCAAATCAAGAAGTTCCCCGACCTAGCCGTCTCCACTCGAGAGGAATCACGAGGGTCCCGCCCACATCCAGAGGAGCCCCGTTTCCGCCTCGTAGCTCGAGATGAGGGATCCTTTCCCTGCTTCATCGGGAAAGAGTTCCCGGCGTTCCCGTCGCATCTCAAGAGGAGGCCCTCTCAACAGGAACGGCGAGAGGAACTCCAGGGTCGTGCCACCATTCCAAGAGTCCCCCAGATGTCTCAGTCCATTCCAGAGGAACCTCTTTTCCCTTCACCGGCTCGTCTTTCACGCCGAGGATCGACTCACACCAAGGTGGCACCTGGCACAGCCCTGTGGGAAAGCCTCGTGAGAAAGCATCGAGGGAAAGCCTCGAGGGAAAGCCACAGATCCCTTGATCCACGTGACAGGAAGCGTGACACTACTGCTGCAGCTCTTGAGGAAAGCGCACGTGCATGCCCCCCACTCGAGACGAGGCCTGACTCCCCTGGGGAGACTCAGAAGCACCCCAAGATCCATGGCAACACTGGAGAGGAATCCTCAGGTTCCGGCCCCGACTCCACACAAGGACTGAGGCCCCGGCATGGACGGGAGAGGAATCCCGAAAGGTCCCCTAGCCACTCGCATGGGGACTGGCCTTTCCTGAGGCCACCAGAGCGGGTCCCTGTGGTCCCCGTCGTAACTCGAGAAGACCTGCCGCAACTCGAGAAAATCCAGGAGGTTCTCCCCTCCAGGCGAGATGAGGCCCATTTCCGCTGAGGCGTCTCGAGGCTGATCACACCTCACCTCTGGAACTTCGAAAGGGTCCTTCACACCCTTGGTGCAAATCAAGAAGTTCCCCGACCTAGCCGTCTCCACTCGAGAGGAATCACGAGGGTCCCGCCCACATCCAGAGGAGCCCCGTTTCCGCCTCGTAGCTCGAGATGAGGGATCCTTTCCCTGCTTCGTCGGGAAAGAGTTCCCGGCGTTCCCGTCGCATCTCAAGAGGAGGCCCTCTCAACAGGAACGGCGAGAGGAACTCCAGGGTCGTGCCACCATTCCAAGAGTCCCCCAGATGCCTCAGTCCATTCCAGAGGAACCTCTTTTCCCTTCACCGGCTCGTCTTTCACGCCGAGGATCGACTCACACCAAGGTGGCACGTGGCACAGCCCTGTGGGAAAGCCTCGTGTGAAAGCCTCGAGGGACAGCCTCAAGGGAAAGCCACAGATCCCTTGATCCACGTGACAGGAAGCGTGACACTACTGCTGCAGCTCGGGAGGAAAGCGCACGTGCATGCCCCCACTCGAGACGAGGCCTGACTCCCCTGGGGAGACTCAGAAGCACCCCAAGATCCATGGCAACACTGGAGAGGAATCCTCAGGTTCTGGCCCCGACTCCACACAAGGACTGAGGCCCCGGCATGGACGGGAGAGGAATCCCGACAGGTCCCCTAGCAACTCGCATGGGGACTGGCCTTTCCTGAGGCCACCAGAGCGGGTCCCTGTGGTCCCCGTCGTAACTCGAGAAGACCTGCCGCAACTCGAGAAAATCCAGGAGGTTCTCCCCTCCAGGCGAGATGAGGCCCATTTCCGCTGAGGCGTCTCGAGGCTGATCACACCTCACCTCTGGAACTTCGAAAGGGTCCTTCACACCCTTGGTGCAAATCAAGAAGTTCCCCGACCTAGCCGTCTCCACTCGAGAGGAATCACGAGGGTCCCGCCCACATCCAGAGGAGCCCCGTTTCCGCCTCGTAGCTCGAGATGAGGGATCCTTTCCCTGCTTCGTCGGGAAAGAGTTCCCGGCGTTCCCGTCGCATCTCAAGAGGAGGCCCTCTCAACAGGAACGGCGAGAGGAACTCCAGGGTCGTGCCACCATTCCAAGAGTCCCCCAGATGCCTCAGTCCATTCCAGAGGAACCTCTTTTCCCTTCACCGGCTCGTCTTTCACGCCGAGGATCGACTCACACCAAGGTGGCACGTGGCACAGCCCTGTGGGAAAGCCTCGTGGAAAAGCCTCGAGGGACAGCCTCGAGGGAAAGCCACAGATCCCTTGATCCACGTGACAGGAAGCGTGACACTACTGCTGCAGCTCGGGAGGGAAGCGCACGTGCATGCCCCCACTCGAGACGAGGCCTGACTCCCCTGGGGAGACTCAGAAGCACCCCAAGATCCATGGCAACACTGGAGAGGAATCCTCAGGTTCCGGCCCCGACTCCACACAAGGACTGAGGCCCCGGCATGGACGGGAGAGGAATCCCGAGAGGTCCCCTAGCAACTCGCATGGGGACTGGCCTTTCCTGAGGCCACCAGATCGGGTCCCTGTGGTCCCCGTCGTAACTCGAGAAGACCTGCCGCAACTCGAGAAAATCCAGGAGGTTCTGCCCTCCAGGCGAGATGAGGCCCATTTCCGCTGAGGCGTCTCGAGGCTGATCACACCTCACCTCTGGAACTTCGAAAGGGTACTTCACACCCTTGGTGCAAATCAAGAAGTTCCCCGACCTAGCCGTCTCCACTCGAGAGGAATCACGAGGGTCCCGCCCACATCCAGAGGAGCCCCGTTTCCGCCTCGTAGCTCGAGATGAGGGATCCTTTCCCTGCTTCATCGGGAAAGAGTTCCCGGCGTTCCCGTCGCATCTCAAGAGGAGGCCCTCTCAACAGGAACGGCGAGAGGAACTCCAGGGTCGTGCCACCATTCCAAGAGTCCCCCAGATGTCTCAGTCCATTCCAGAGGAACCTCTTTTCCCTTCACCGGCTCGTCTTTCACGCCGAGGATCGACTCACACCAAGGTGGCACCTGGCACAGCCCTGTGGGAAAGCCTCGTGAGAAAGCCTCGAGGGACAGCCTCGAGGGAAAGCCACAGATCCCTTGATCCACGTGACAGGAAGCGTGACACTACTGCTGTAGCTCTTGAGGAAAGCGCACGTGCATGCCCCCACTCGAGACGAGGCCTGACTCCCCTGGGGAGACTCAGAAGCACCCCAAGATCCATGGCAACACTGGAGAGGAATCCTCAGGTTCCGGCCCCGACTCCACACAAGGACTGAGGCCCCGGCATGGACGGGAGAGGAATCCCGAGAGGTCCCCTAGCCACTCGCATGGGGACTGGCCTTTCCTGAGGCCACCAGAGCGGGTCCCTGTGGTCCCCGTCGTAACTCGAGAAGACCTGCCGCAACTCGAGAAAATCCAGGAGGTTCTCCCCTCCAGGCGAGATGAGGCCCATATCCGCTGAGGCGTCTCGAGGCTGATCACACCTCACCTCTGGAACTTCGAAAGGGTCCTTCACACCCTTGGTGCAAATCAAGAAGTTCCCCGACCTAGCCGTCTCCACTCGAGAGGAATCACGAGGGTCCCGCCCACATCCAGAGGAGCCCCGTTTCCGCCTCGTAGCTCGAGATGAGGGATCCTTTCCCTGCTTCGTCGGGAAAGAGTTCCCGGCGTTCCCGTCGCATCTCAAGAGGAGGCCCTCTCAACAGGAACGGCGAGAGGAACTCCAGGGTCGTGCCACCATTCCAAGAGTCCCCCAGATGCCTCAGTCCATTCCAGAGGAACCTCTTTTCCCTTCACCGGCTCGTCTTTCACGCCGAGGATCGACTCACACCAAGGTGGCACGTGGCACAGCCCTGTGGGAAAGCCTCGTGGGAACGCCTCGAGGGACAGCCTCGAGGGAAAGCCACAGATCCCTTGATCCACGTGACAGGAAGCGTGACACTACTGCTGCATCTCGGCAGGAAAGCGCACGTGCATGCCCCCACTCGAGACGAGGCCTGACTCCCCTGGGGAGACTCAGAAGCACCCGAAGATCCATGGCAACACTGGAGAGGAATCCTCAGGTTTTGGCCCTGACTCCACACAAGGACTGAGGCCCCGGCATGGACGGGAGAGGAATCCCGACAGGTCCCCTAGCAACTCGCATGGGGACTGGCCTTTCCTGAGGCCACCAGAGCGGGTCCCTGTGGTCCCCGTCGTAACTCGAGAAGACCTGCCGCAACTCGAGTAAATCCAGGAGGTTCTCCCCTCCAGGCGAGATGAGGCCCATTTCCGCTGAGGCGTCTCGAGGCTGATCACACCTCACCTCTGGAACTTCGAAAGGGTCCTTCACACCCTTGGTGCAAATCAAGAAGTTCCCCGACCTAGCCGTCTCCACTCGAGAGGAATCACGAGGGTCCCGCCCACATCCAGAGGAGCCCCGTTTCCGCCTCGTAGCTCGAGATGAGGGATCCTTTCCCTGCTTCGTCGGGAAAGAGTTCCCGGCGTTCCCGTCGCATCTCAAGAGGAGGCCCTCTCAACAGGAACGGCGAGAGGAACTCCAGGGTCGTGCCACCATTCCAAGAGTCCCGCAGATGCCTCAGTCCATTCCAGAGGAACCTCTTTTCCCTTCACCGGCTCGTCTTTCACGCCGAGGATCGACTCACACCAAGGTGGCACGTGGCAAAGCCCTGTGGGAAAGCCTCGTGGAAAAGCCTCGAGGGACAGCCTCGAGGGAAAGCCACAGATCCCTTGATCCACGTGACAGGAAGCGTGACACTACTGCTGCAGCTCGGGAGGAAAGCGCACGTGCATGCCCCCACTCGAGACGAGGCCTGACTCCCCTGGGGAGACTCAGAAGCACCCCAAGATTCATGGCAACACTGGAGAGGAATCCTCAGGTTCCGGCCCCGACTCCACACAAGGACTGAGGCCCCGGCATGGACGGGAGAGGAACCCCGAGAGGTCCCCTAGCAACTCGCATGGGGACTGGCCTTTCCTGAGGCCACCAGAGCGGGTCCCTGTGGTCCCCGTCGTAACTCGAGAAGACCTGCCGCTACTCGAGAAAATCCAGGAGGTTCTCCCCTCCAGGCGAGATGAGGCCCATTTCCGCTGAGGCGTCTCGAGGCTGATCACACCTCACCTCTGGAACCTCGAAAGGGTACTTCACACCCTTGGTGCAAATCAAGAAGTTCCCCGACCTAGCCGTCTCCACTCGAGAGGAATCACGAGGGTCCCGCCCACATCCAGAGGAGCCCCGTTTCCGCCTCGTAGCTCGAGATGAGGGATCCTTTCCCTGCTTCATCGGGAAAGAGTTCCCGGCGTTCCCGTCGCATCTCAAGAGGAGGCCCTCTCAACAGGAACGGCGAGAGGAACTCCAGGGTCGTGCCACCATTCCAAGAGTCCCCCAGATGTCTCAGTCCATTCCAGAGGAACCTCTTTTCCCTTCACCGGCTCGTCTTTCACGCCGAGGATCGACTCACACCAAGGTGGCACCTGGCACAGCCCTGTGGGAAAGCCTCGTGAGAAAGCCTCGAGGGAAAGCCTCGAGGGAAAGCCACAGATCCCTTGATCCACGTGACAGGAAGCGTGACACTACTGCTGCAGCTCTTGAGGAAAGCGCACGTGCATGCCCCCACACGAGACGAGGCCTGACTCCCCTGGGGAGACTCAGAAGCACCCCAAGATCCATGGCAACACTGGAGAGGAATCCTCAGGTTCCGGCCCCGACTCCACACAAGGACTGAGGCCCCGGCATGGACGGGAGAGGAATCCCGAAAGGTCCCCTAGCCACTCGCATGGGGACTGGCCTTTCCTGAGGCCACCAGAGCGGGTCCCTCTGGTCCCCGTCGTAACTCGAGAAGACCTGCCGCAACTCGAGTAAATCCAGGAGGTTCTCCCCTCCAGGCGAGATGAGGCCCATTTCCGCTGAGGCGTCTCGAGGCTGATCACACCTCACCTCTGGAACTTCGAAAGGGTCCTTCACACCCTTGGTGCAAATCAAGAAGTTCCCCGACCTAGCCGTCTCCACTCGAGAGGAATCACGAGGGTCCCGCCCACATCCAGAGGAGCCCCGTTTCCGCCTCGTAGCTCGAGATGAGGGATCCTTTCCCTGCTTCGTCGGGAAAGAGTTCCCGGCGTTCCCGTCGCATCTCAAGAGGAGGCCCTCTCAACAGGAACGGCGAGAGGAACTCCAGGGTCGTGCCACCATTCCAAGAGTCCCCCAGATGCCTCAGTCCATTCCAGAGGAACCTCTTTTCCCTTCACCGGCTCGTCTTTCACGCCGAGGATCGACTCACACCAAGGTGGCACGTGGCACAGCCCTGTGGGAAAGCCTCGTGGAAAAGCCTCGAGGGACAGCCTCGAGGGAAAGCCACAGATCCCTTGATCCACGTGACAGGAAGCGTGACACTACTGCTGCAGCTCGGGAGGAAAGCGCACGTGCATGCCCCCACTCGAGACGAGGCCTGACTCCCCTGGGGAGACTCAGAAGCACCCCAAGATCCATGGCAACACTGGAGAGGAATCCTCAGGTTCCGGCCCCGACTCCACACAAGGACTGAGGCCCCGGCATGGACGGGAGAGGAATCCCGAGAGGTCCCCTAGCAACTCGCATGGGGACTGGCCTTTCCTGAGGCCACCAGAGCGGGTCCCTGTGGTCCCCGTCGTAACTCGAGAAGACCTGCCGCAACTCGAGAAAATCCAGGAGGTTCTCCCCTCCAGGCGAGATGAGGCCCATTTCCGCTGAGGCGTCTCGAGGCTGATCACACCTCACCTCTGGAACCTCGAAAGGGTACTTCACACCCTTGGTGCAAATCAAGAAGTTCCCCGACCTAGCCGTCTCCACTCGAGAGGAATCACGAGGGTCCCGCCCACATCCAGAGGAGCCCCGTTTCCGCCTCGTAGCTCGAGATGAGGGATCCTTTCCCTGCTTCATCGGGAAAGAGTTCCCGGCGTTCCCGTCGCATCTCAAGAGGAGGCCCTCTCAACAGGAACGGCGAGAGGAACTCCAGGGTCGTGCCACCATTCCAAGAGTCCCCCAGATGTCTCAGTCCATTCCAGAGGAACCTCTTTTCCCTTCACCGGCTCGTCTTTCACGCCGAGGATCGACTCACACCAAGGTGGCACCTGGCACAGCCCTGTGGGAAAGCCTCGTGAGAAAGCATCGAGGGAAAGCCTCGAGGGAAAGCCACAGATCCCTTGATCCACGTGACAGGAAGCGTGACACTACTGCTGCAGCTCTTGAGGAAAGCGCACGTGCATGCCCCCACTCGAGACGAGGCCTGACTCCCCTGGGGAGACTCAGAAGCACCCCAAGATCCATGGCAACACTGGAGAGGAATCCTCAGGTTCCGGCCCCGACTCCACACAAGGACTGAGGCCCCGGCATGGACGGGAGAGGAATCCCGAAAGGTCCCCTAGCCACTCGCATGGGGACTGGCCTTTCCTGAGGCCACCAGAGCGGGTCCCTGTGGTCCCCGTCGTAACTCGAGAAGACCTGCCGCAACTCGAGAAAATCCAGGAGGTTCTCCCCTCCAGGCGAGATGAGGCCCATTTCCGCTGAGGCGTCTCGAGGCTGATCACACCTCACCTCTGGAACTTCGAAAGGGTCCTTCACACCCTTGGTGCAAATCAAGAAGTTCCCCGACCTAGCCGTCTCCACTCGAGAGGAATCACGAGGGTCCCGCCCACATCCAGAGGAGCCCCGTTTCCGCCTCGTAGCTCGAGATGAGGGATCCTTTCCCTGCTTCGTCGGGAAAGAGTTCCCGGCGTTCCCGTCGCATCTCAAGAGGAGGCCCTCTCAACAGGAACGGCGAGAGGAACTCCAGGGTCGTGCCACCATTCCAAGAGTCCCCCAGATGTCTCAGTCCATTCCACAGGAACCTCTTTTCCCTTCACTGGCTCGTCTTTCACGCCGAGGATCGACTCACACCAAGGTGGCACGTGGCACAGCCCTGTGGGAAAGCGTCGTGGGAAAGACTCGAGGGACAGCCTCGAGGGAAAGCCACAGATCCCTTGATCCACGTGACAGGAAGCGTGACACTACTGCTGCAGCTCGGGAGGAAAGCGCACGTGCATGCCCCCACTCGAGACGAGGCCTGACTCCCCTGGGGAGACTCAGAAGCACCCCAAGATCCATGGCAACACTGGAGAGGAATCCTCAGGTCCCGGCCCCGACTCCACACAAGGACTGAGGCCCCGGCATGGACGGGAGAGGAATCCCGAGAGATCCCCTAGCCACTCGCATGGGGACTGGCCTTTCCTGAGGCCACCAGAGCGGGTCCCTGTGGTCCCCGTCGTAACTCGAGAAGACCTGCCGCAAGTCGAGAAAATCCCGGAGGTTCTCCCCTCCAGGCGAGATGAGGCCCATTTCCGCTGAGGCGTCTCGAGGCTGATCACACCTCACCTCTGGAACTTCGAAAGGGTCCTTCACACCCTTGGTGCAAATCAAGAAATTCCCCGACCTAGCCGTCTCCACTCGAGAGGAATCACGAGGGTCCCGCCCACATCCAGAGGAGACCCGTTTCCGCCTTGTAGCTCGAGATGAGGGATCCTTTCCCTGCTTCGTTGGAAAAGAGTTCCCGGCGTTCCCGTCGCATCTCAAGAGGAGGCCCTCTCAACAGGAACGGCGAGAGGAACTCCAGGGTCGTGCCACCATTCCAAGAGTCCCCCAGATGCCTCAGTCCATTCCAGAGGAACCTCTTTTCCCTTCACCGGCTCGTCTTTCACGCCGAGGATCAACTCACACCAAGGTGGCACGTGGCACAGCCCTGTGGGAAAGCCTCGTGGGAAAGCCTCGAGGGACAGCCTCGAGGGAAAGCCACAGATCCCTTGATCCACGTGACAGGAAGCGTGACACTACTGCAGCAGCTCGGGAGGAAAGCGCACGTGCATGCTCCCAATCGAGACGAGGCCTGACTCCAATGGGGAGACTCAGAAGCACCCCAAGATCCATGGCAACACTGGAGAGGAATCCTCAGGTTCCGGCCCCGACTTCACACAAGGACTGAGGCCCCGGCATGGACGGGAGAGGAATCCCGAGAGGTCCCCTAGCCACTCGCATGGGGACTGGCCTTTCCTGAGGCCACCAGAGCGGGTCCCTGTGGTGCCCGTCGTAACTCGAGAAGACCTGCCGCAACTCGAGAAAATCCAGGAGGTTCTCCCCTCCAGGCGAGATGAGGCCCATTTCCGCTGAGGCGTCTCGAGGCTGATCCCACCTCACCTCTGGAACTTCGAAAGGGTCCTTCACACCCTTGGTGCAAATCAAGAAGTTCCCCGACCTAGCCGTCTCCACTCGAGAGGAATCACGAGGGTCCCGCCCACATCCAGAGGAGCCCCGTTTCCGCCTCGTAGATCGAGATGAGGGATCCTTTCCCTGCTTCGTCGGGAAAGAGTTCCCGGCATTCCCGTCGCATCTCAAGAGGAGGCCCTCTCAACAGGAACGGCGAGAGGAACTCCAGGGTCGTGCCACCATTCCAAGAGTCCCCCAGATATCTCAGTCCATTCCAGAGGAACCTCTTTTCCCTTCACCGGCTCGTCTTTCACGCCGAGGATCGACTCACACCAAGGTGGCACGTGGCACAGCCCTGTGGGAAAGCCTCGTGGGAACGCCTCGAGGGACAGCCTCGAGGGAAAGCCACAGATCCCTTGATCCACGTGACAGGAAGCGTGACACTACTGCTGCAGCTCGGGAGGAAAGCGCACGTGCATGCCCCCACTCGAGACGAGGCCTGACTGCCCTGGGGAGACTCAGAAGCACCCCAAGATCCATGGCAACACTGGAGAGGAATCCTCAGGTTCCGGCCCCGACTCCACACAAGGACTGAGGCCCCGGCATGGACGGGAGAGGAATCCCGAGAGGTCCCCTAGCAACTCGCATGGGGACTGGCCTTTCCTGAGGGCACCAGAGCGGGTCCCTGTGGTCCCCGTCATAACTCGAGAAGACCTGCCGCAACTCGAGAAAATCCAGGAGGTTCTCCCCTCCAGGCGAGATGAGGCCCATTTCCGCTGAGGCGTCTCGAGGCTGATCACACCTCACCTCTGGAACTTCGAAAGGGTCCTTCACACCCTTGGTGCAAATCAAGAAGTTCCCCGACCTAGCCGTCTCCACTCGAGAGGAATCACGAGGGTCCCGCCCACATCCAGAGGAGCCCCGTTTCCGCCTCGTAGCTCGAGATGAGGGATCCTTTCCCTGCTTCGTCGGGAAAGAGTTCCCGGCGTTCCCGTCGCATCTCAAGAGGAGGCCCTCTCAACAGGAACGGCGAGAGGAACTCCAGGGTCGTGCCACCATTCTAAGAGTCCCCCAGATGTCTCAGTCCATTCCAGAGGAACCTCTTTTCCCTTCACCGGCTCGTCTTTCACGCCGAGGATCGACTCACACCAAGGTGGCACCTGGCACAGCCCTGTGGGAAAGCCTCGTGGGAAAGCCTCGAGGGACAGCCTCGAGGGAAAGCAACAGATCCCTTGATCCACGTGACAGGAAGCGTGACACTACTGCTGCAGCTCGGGAGGAAAGCGCACGTGCATGCCCCCACTCGAGACGAGGCCTGACTCCCCTGGGGAGACTCAGAAGCACCCCAAGATCCATGGCAACACTGGAGAGGAATCCTCAGGTTCCGGACCCGACTCCACACAAGGACTGAGGCCCCGGCATGGACGGGAGAGGAATCCCGAGAGGTCCCCTAGCCACTCGCATGGGGACTGGCCTTTCCTGAGGCCACCAGAGCGGGTCCCTGTGGTCCCCGTCGTAACTCGAGAAGACCTGCCGCAACTCGAGAAAATCCAGGAGGTTCTCCCCTCCAGGCGAGATGAGGCCCATTTCCGCTGAGGCGTCTCGAGGCTGATCACACCTCCCCTCTCGAACTTCGAAAGGGTCCTTCACACCCTTGGTGCAAATCAAGAAATTCCCCGACCTAGCCGTCTCCACTCGAGAGGAATCACGAGGGTCCCGCCCACATCCAGAGGAGCCCCGTTTCCGCCTCGTAGCTCGAGATGAGGGATCCTTTCCCTGCTTCGTTGGAAAAGAGTTCCCGGCGTTCCCGTCGCATCTCAAGAGGAGGCCCTCTCAACAGGAACGGCGAGAGGAACTCCAGGGTCGTGCCACCATTCCAAGAGTCCCCCAGATGCCTCAGTCCATTCCAGAGGAACCTCTTTTCCCTTCACCGGCTCGTCTTTCACGCCGAGGATCAACTCACACCAAGGTGGCACGTGGCACAGCCCTGTGGGAAAGCCTCGTGGGAAAGCCTCGAGGGACAGCCTCGAGGGAAAGCCACAGATCCCTTGATCCACGTGACAGGAAGCGTGACACTACTGCTGCAGCTCGGCAGGAAAGCGCACGTGCATGCCCCCAATCGAGACGAGGCCTGACTCCAATGGGGAGACTCAGAAGCACCCCAAGATCCATGGCAACAATGGAGAGGAATCCTCAGGTTCCGGCCCCGACTCCACAAAAGGACTGAGGCCCCGGCATGGACGGGAGAGGAATCCCGAGAGATCCCCTAGCCACTCGCATGGGGACTGGCCTTTCCTGAGGCCACCAGAGCGGGTCCCTGTGGTCCCCGTCGTAACTCGAGAAGACCTGCCGCAACTCGAGAAAATCCAGGAGGTTCTCCCCTCCAGGCGAGATGAGGCCCATTTCCGCTGAGGCGTCTCGAGGCTGATCACACCTCACCTCTGGAACTTCGAAAGGGTCCTTCACACCCTTGGTGCAAATCAAGAAGTTCCCCGACCTAGCCGTCTCCACTCGAGAGGAATCACGAGGGTCCCGCCCACATCCAGAGGAGCCCCGTTTCCGCCTCGTAGATCGAGATGAGGGATCCTTTCCCTGCTTCGTCGGGAAAGAGTTCCCGGCATTCCCGTCGCATCTCAAGAGGAGGCCCTCTCAACAGGAACGGCGAGAGGAACTCCAGGGTCGTGCCACCATTCCAAGAGTCCCCCAGATATCTCAGTCCATTCCAGAGGAACCTCTTTTCCCTTCACCGGCTCGTCTTTCACGCCGAGGATCGACTCACACCAAGGTGGCACGTGGCACAGCCCTGTGGGAAAGCCTCGTGGGAACGCCTCGAGGGACAGCCTCGAGGGAAAGCCACAGATCCCTTGATCCACGTGACAGGAAGCGTGACACTACTGCTGCAGCTCGGGAGGAAAGCGCACGTGCATGCCCCCACTCGAGACGAGGCCTGACTGCCCTGGGGAGACTCAGAAGCACCCCAAGATCCATGGCAACACTGGAGAGGAATCCTCAGGTTCCGGCCCCGACTCCACACAAGGACTGAGGCCCCGGCATGGACGGGAGAGGAATCCCGAGAGGTCCCCTAGCAACTCGCATGGGGACTGGCCTTTCCTGAGGGCACCAGAGCGGGTCCCTGTGGTCCCCGTCATAACTCGAGAAGACCTGCTGCAACTCGAGAAAATCCAGGAGGTTCTCCCCTCCAGGCGAGATGAGGCCCATTTCCGCTGAGGCGTCTCGAGGCTGATCACACCTCACCTCTGGAACTTCGAAAGGGTCCTTCACACCCTTGGTGCAAATCAAGAAGTTCCCCGACCTAGCCGTCTCCACTCGAGAGGAATCACGAGGGTCCCGCCCACATCCAGAGGAGCCCCGTTTCCGCCTCGTAGCTCGAGATGAGGGATCCTTTCCCTGCTTCGTCGGGAAAGAGTTCCCGGCGTTCCCGTCGCATCTCAAGAGGAGGCCCTCTCAACAGGAACGGCGAGAGGAACTCCAGGGTCGTGCCACCATTCTAAGAGTCCCCCAGATGTCTCAGTCCATTCCAGAGGAACCTCTTTTCCCTTCACCGGCTCGTCTTTCACGCCGAGGATCGACTCACACCAAGGTGGCACCTGGCACAGCCCTGTGGGAAAGCCTCGTGGGAAAGCCTCGAGGGACAGCCTCGAGGGAAAGCAACAGATCCCTTGATCCACGTGACAGGAAGCGTGACACTACTGCTGCAGCTCGGGAGGAAAGCGCACGTGCATGCCCCCACTCGAGACGAGGCCTGACTCCCCTGGGGAGACTCAGAAGCACCCCAAGATCCATGGCAACACTGGAGAGGAATCCTCAGGTTCCGGACCCGACTCCACACAAGGACTGAGGCCCCGGCATGGACGGGAGAGGAATCCCGAGAGGTCCCCTAGCCACTCGCATGGGGACTGGCCTTTCCTGAGGCCACCAGAGCGGGTCCCTGTGGTCCCCGTCGTAACTCGAGAAGACCTGCCGCAACTCGAGAAAATCCAGGAGGTTCTCCCCTCCAGGCGAGATGAGGCCCATTTCCGCAGAGGCGTCTCGAGGCTGATCACACCTCCCCTCTGTAACTTCGAAAGGGTCCTTCACACCCTTGGTGCAAATCAAGAAATTCCCCGACCTAGCCGTCTCCACTCGAGAGGAATCACGAGGGTCCCGCCCACATCCAGAGGAGCCCCGTTTCCGCCTCGTAGCTCGAGATGAGGGATCCTTTCCCTGCTTCGTTGGAAAAGAGTTCCCGGCGTTCCCGTCGCATCTCAAGAGGAGGCCCTCTCAACAGGAACGGCGAGAGGAACTCCAGGGTCGTGCCACCATTCCAAGAGTCCCCCAGATGTCTCAGTCCATTCCAGAGGAACCTCTTTTCCCTTCACCGGCTCGTCTTTCACGCCGAGGATCGACTCACACCAAGGTGGCACCTGGCACAGCCCTGTGGGAAAGCCTCGTGAGAAAGCATCGAGGGAAAGCCTCGAGGGAAAGCCACAGATCCCTTGATCCACGTGACAGGAAGCGTGACACTACTGCTGCAGCTCTTGAGGAAAGCGCACGTGCATGCCCCCACTCGAGACGAGGCCTGACTCCCCTGGGGAGACTCAGAAGCACCCCAAGATCCATGGCAACACTGGAGAGGAATCCTCAGGTTCCGGCCCCGACTCCACACAAGGACTGAGGCCCCGGCATGGACGGGAGAGGAATCCCGAAAGGTCCCCTAGTCACTCGCATGGGGACTGGCCTTTCCTGAGGCCACCAGAGCGGGTCCCTGTGGTCCCCGTCGTAACTCGAGAAGACCTGCCGCAACTCGAGAAAATCCAGGAGGTTCTCCCCTCCAGGCGAGATGAGGCCCATTTCCGCTGAGGCGTCTCGAGGCTGATCACACCTCACCTCTGGAACTTCGAAAGGGTCCTTCACACCCTTGGTGCAAATCAAGAAGTTCCCCGACCTAGCCGTCTCCACTCGAGAGGAATCACGAGGGTCCCGCCCACATCCAGAGGAGCCCCGTTTCCGCCTCGTAGCTCGAGATGAGGGATCCTTTCCCTGCTTCGTCGGGAAAGAGTTCCCGGCGTTCCCGTCGCATCTCAAGAGGAGGCCCTCTCAACAGGAACGGCGAGAGGAACTCCAGGGTCGTGCCACCATTCCAAGAGTCCCCCAGCTGTCTCAGTCCATTCCACAGGAACCTCTTTTCCCTTCACTGGCTCGTCTTTCACGCCGAGGATCGACTCACACCAAGGTGGCACGTGGCACAGCCCTGTGGGAAAGCGTCGTGGGAAAGACTCGAGGGACAGCCTCGAGGGAAAGCCACAGATCCCTTGATCCACGTGACAGGAAGCGTGACACTACTGCTGCAGCTCGGGAGGAAAGCGCACGTGCATGCCCCCACTCGAGACGAGGCCTGACTCCCCTGGGGAGACTCAGAAGCACCCCAAGATCCATGGCAACACTGGAGAGGAATCCTCAGGTCCCGGCCCCGACTCCACACAAGGACTGAGGCCCCGGCATGGACGGGAGAGGAATCCCGAGAGATCCCCTAGCCACTCGCATGGGGACTGGCCTTTCCTGAGGCCACCAGAGCGGGTCCCTGTGGTCCCCGTCGTAACTCGAGAAGACCTGCCGCAAGTCGAGAAAATCCCGGAGGTTCTCCCCTCCAGGCGAGATGAGGCCCATTTCCGCTGAGGCGTCTCGAGGCTGATCACACCTCACCTCTGGAACTTCGAAAGGGTCCTTCACACCCTTGGTGCAAATCAAGAAATTCCCCGACCTAGCCGTCTCCACTCGAGAGGAATCACGAGGGTCCCGCCCACATCCAGAGGAGACCCGTTTCCGCCTCGTAGCTCGAGATGAGGGATCCTTTCCCTGCTTCGTTGGAAAAGAGTTCCCGGCGTTCCCGTCGCATCTCAAGAGGAGGCCCTCTCAACAGGAACGGCGAGAGGAACTCCAGGGTCGTGCCACCATTCCAAGAGTCCCCCAGATGCCTCAGTCCATTCCAGAGGAACCTCTTTTCCCTTCACCGGCTCGTCTTTCACGCCGAGGATCAACTCACACCAAGGTGGCACGTGGCACAGCCCTGTGGGAAAGCCTCGTGGGAAAGCCTCGAGGGACAGCCTCGAGGGAAAGCCACAGATCCCTTGATCCACGTGACAGGAAGCGTGACACTACTGCAGCAGCTCGGGAGGAAAGCGCACGTGCATGCTCCCAATCGAGACGAGGCCTGACTCCAATGGGGAGACTCAGAAGCACCCCAAGATCCATGGCAACACTGGAGAGGAATCCTCAGGTTCCGGCCCCGACTCCACACAAGGACTGAGGCCCCGGCATGGACGGGAGAGGAATCCCGAGAGGTCCCCTAGCCACTCGCATGGGGACTGGCCTTTCCTGAGGCCACCAGAGCGGGTCCCTGTGGTGCCCGTCGTAACTCGAGAAGACCTGCCGCAACTCGAGAAAATCCAGGAGGTTCTCCCCTCCAGGCGAGATGAGGCCCATTTCCGCTGAGGCGTCTCGAGGCTGATCCCACCTCACCTCTGGAACTTCGAAAGGGTCCTTCACACCCTTGGTGCAAATCAAGAAGTTCCCCGACCTAGCCGTCTCCACTCGAGAGGAATCACGAGGGTCCCGCCCACATCCAGAGGAGCCCCGTTTCCGCCTCGTAGATCGAGATGAGGGATCCTTTCCCTGCTTCGTCGGGAAAGAGTTCCCGGCATTCCCGTCGCATCTCAAGAGGAGGCCCTCTCAACAGGAACGGCGAGAGGAACTCCAGGGTCGTGCCACCATTCCAAGAGTCCCCCAGGTATCTCAGTCCATTCCAGAGGAACCTCTTTTCCCTTCACCGGCTCGTCTTTCACGCCGAGGATCGACTCACACCAAGGTGGCACGTGGCACAGCCCTGTGGGAAAGCCTCGTGGGAAAGCCTCGAGGGACAGCCTCGAGGGAAAGCCACAGATCCCTTGATCCACGTGACAGGAAGCGTGACACTACTGCAGCAGCTCGGGAGGAAAGCGCACGTGCATGCTCCCAATCGAGACGAGGCCTGACTCCAATGGGGAGACTCAGAAGCACCCCAAGATCCATGGCAACACTGGAGAGGAATCCTCAGGTTCCGGCCCCGACTTCACACAAGGACTGAGGCCCCGGCATGGACGGGAGAGGAATCCCGAGAGGTCCCCTAGCCACTCGCATGGGGACTGGCCTTTCCTGAGGCCACCAGAGCGGGTCCCTGTGGTGCCCGTCGTAACTCGAGAAGACCTGCCGCAACTCGAGAAAATCCAGGAGGTTCTCCCCTCCAGGCGAGATGAGGCCCATTTCCGCTGAGGCGTCTCGAGGCTGATCCCACCTCACCTCTGGAACTTCGAAAGGGTCCTTCACACCCTTGGTGCAAATCAAGAAGTTCCCCGACCTAGCCGTCTCCACTCGAGAGGAATCACGAGGGTCCCGCCCACATCCAGAGGAGCCCCGTTTCCGCCTCGTAGATCGAGATGAGGGATCCTTTCCCTGCTTCGTCGGGAAAGAGTTCCCGGCATTCCCGTCGCATCTCAAGAGGAGGCCCTCTCAACAGGAACGGCGAGAGGAACTCCAGGGTCGTGCCACCATTCCAAGAGTCCCCCAGATATCTCAGTCCATTCCAGAGGAACCTCTTTTCCCTTCACCGGCTCGTCTTTCACGCCGAGGATCGACTCACACCAAGGTGGCACGTGGCACAGCCCTGTGGGAAAGCCTCGTGGGAACGCCTCGAGGGACAGCCTCGAGGGAAAGCCACAGATCCCTTGATCCACGTGACAGGAAGCGTGACACTACTGCTGCAGCTCGGGAGGAAAGCGCACGTGCATGCCCCCACTCGAGACGAGGCCTGACTGCCCTGGGGAGACTCAGAAGCACCCCAAGATCCATGGCAACACTGGAGAGGAATCCTCAGGTTCCGGCCCCGACTCCACACAAGGACTGAGGCCCCGGCATGGACGGGAGAGGAATCCCGAGAGGTCCCCTAGCAACTCGCATGGGGACTGGCCTTTCCTGAGGGCACCAGAGCGGGTCCCTGTGGTCCCCGTCATAACTCGAGAAGACCTGCCGCAACTCGAGAAAATCCAGGAGGTTCTCCCCTCCAGGCGAGATGAGGCCCATTTCCGCTGAGGCGTCTCGAGGCTGATCACACCTCACCTCTGGAACTTCGAAAGGGTCCTTCACACCCTTGGTGCAAATCAAGAAGTTCCCCGACCTAGCCGTCTCCACTCGAGAGGAATCACGAGGGTCCCGCCCACATCCAGAGGAGCCCCGTTTCCGCCTCGTAGCTCGAGATGAGGGATCCTTTCCCTGCTTCGTCGGGAAAGAGTTCCCGGCGTTCCCGTCGCATCTCAAGAGGAGGCCCTCTCAACAGGAACGGCGAGAGGAACTCCAGGGTCGTGCCACCATTCTAAGAGTCCCCCAGATGTCTCAGTCCATTCCAGAGGAACCTCTTTTCCCTTCACCGGCTCGTCTTTCACGCCGAGGATCGACTCACACCAAGGTGGCACCTGGCACAGCCCTGTGGGAAAGCCTCGTGGGAAAGCCTCGAGGGACAGCCTCGAGGGAAAGCAACAGATCCCTTGATCCACGTGACAGGAAGCGTGACACTACTGCTGCAGCTCGGGAGGAAAGCGCACGTGCATGCCCCCACTCGAGACGAGGCCTGACTCCCCTGGGGAGACTCAGAAGCACCCCAAGATCCATGGCAACACTGGAGAGGAATCCTCAGGTTCCGGACCCGACTCCACACAAGGACTGAGGCCCCGGCATGGACGGGAGAGGAATCCCGAGAGGTCCCCTAGCCACTCGCATGGGGACTGGCCTTTCCTGAGGCCACCAGAGCGGGTCCCTGTGGTCCCCGTCGTAACTCGAGAAGACCTGCCGCAACTCGAGAATATCCAGGAGGTTCTCCCCTCCAGGCGAGATGAGGCCCATTTCCGCTGAGGCGTCTCGAGGCTGATCACACCTCCCCTCTCGAACTTCGAAAGGGTCCTTCACACCCTTGGTGCAAATCAAGAAATTCCCCGACCTAGCCGTCTCCACTCGAGAGGAATCACGAGGGTCCCGCCCACATCCAGAGGAGCCCCGTTTCCGCCTCGTAGCTCGAGATGAGGGATCCTTTCCCTGCTTCGTTGGAAAAGAGTTCCCGGCGTTCCCGTCGCATCTCAAGAGGAGGCCCTCTCAACAGGAACGGCGAGAGGAACTCCAGGGTCGTGCCACCATTCCAAGAGTCCCCCAGATGCCTCAGTCCATTCCAGAGGAACCTCTTTTCCCTTCACCGGCTCGTCTTTCACGCCGAGGATCAACTCACACCAAGGTGGCACGTGGCACAGCCCTGTGGGAAAGCCTCGTGGGAAAGCCTCGAGGGACAGCCTCGAGGGAAAGCCACAGATCCCTTGATCCACGTGACAGGAAGCGTGACACTACTGCTGCAGCTCGGCAGGAAAGCGCACGTGCATGCCCCCAATCGAGACGAGGCCTGACTCCAATGGGGAGACTCAGAAGCACCCCAAGATCCATGGCAACAATGGAGAGGAATCCTCAGGTTCCGGCCCCGACTCCACAAAAGGACTGAGGCCCCGGCATGGACGGGAGAGGAATCCCGAGAGATCCCCTAGCCACTCGCATGGGGACTGGCCTTTCCTGAGGCCACCAGAGCGGGTCCCTGTGGTCCCCGTCGTAACTCGAGAAGACCTGCCGCAACTCGAGAAAATCCAGGAGGTTCTCCCCTCCAGGCGAGATGAGGCCCATTTCCGCTGAGGCGTCTCGAGGCTGATCACACCTCACCTCTGGAACTTCGAAAGGGTCCTTCACACCCTTGGTGCAAATCAAGAAGTTCCCCGACCTAGCCGTCTCCACTCGAGAGGAATCACGAGGGTCCCGCCCACATCCAGAGGAGCCCCGTTTCCGCCTCGTAGATCGAGATGAGGGATCCTTTCCCTGCTTCGTCGGGAAAGAGTTCCCGGCATTCCCGTCGCATCTCAAGAGGAGGCCCTCTCAACAAGAACGGCGAGAGGAACTCCAGGGTCGTGCCACCATTCCAAGAGTCCCCCAGATATCTCAGTCCATTCCAGAGGAACCTCTTTTCCCTTCACCGGCTCGTCTTTCACGCCGAGGATCGACTCACACCAAGGTGGCACGTGGCACAGCCCTGTGGGAAAGCCTCGTGGGAACGCCTCGAGGGACAGCCTCGAGGGAAAGCCACAGATCCCTTGATCCACGTGACAGGAAGCGTGACACTACTGCTGCAGCTCGGGAGGAAAGCGCACGTGCATGCCCCCACTCGAGACGAGGCCTGACTGCCCTGGGGAGACTCAGAAGCACCCCAAGATCCATGGCAACACTGGAGAGGAATCCTCAGGTTCCGGCCCCGACTCCACACAAGGACTGAGGCCCCGGCATGGACGGGAGAGGAATCCCGAGAGGTCCCCTAGCAACTCGCACGGGGAATGGCCTTTCCTGAGGCCACCAGAGCGGGTCCCTGTGGTCCCCGTCATAACTCGAGAAGACCTGCCGCAACTCGAGAAAATCCAGGAGGTTCTCCCCTCCAGGCGAGATGAGGCCCATTTCCGCTGAGGCGTCTCGAGGCTGATCACACCTCACCTCTGGAACTTCGAAAGGGTCCTTCACACCCTTGGTGCAAATCAAGAAGTTCCCCGACCTAGCCGTCTCCACTCGAGAGGAATCACGAGGGTCCCGCCCACATCCAGAGGAGCCCCGTTTCCGCCTCGTAGCTCGAGATGAGGGATCCTTTCCCTGCTTCGTCGGGAAAGAGTTCCCGGCGTTCCCGTCGCATCTCAAGAGGAGGCCCTCTCAACAGGAACGGCGAGAGGAACTCCAGGGTCGTGCCACCATTCTAAGAGTCCCCCAGATGTCTCAGTCCATTCCAGAGGAACCTCTTTTCCCTTCACCGGCTCGTCTTTCACGCCGAGGATCGACTCACACCAAGGTGGCACCTGGCACAGCCCTGTGGGAAAGCCTCGTGGGAAAGCCTCGAGGGACAGCCTCGAGGGAAAGCAACAGATCCCTTGATCCACGTGACAGGAAGCGTGACACTACTGCTGCAGCTCGGCAGGAAAGCGCACGTGCATGCCCCCAATCGAGACGAGGCCTGACTCCAATGGGGAGACTCAGAAGCACCCCAAGATCCATGGCAACAATGGAGAGGAATCCTCAGGTTCCGGCCCCGACTCCACAAAAGGACTGAGGCCCCGGCATGGACGGGAGAGGAATCCCGAGAGATCCCCTAGCCACTCGCATGGGGACTGGCCTTTCCTGAGGCCACCAGAGCGGGTCCCTGTGGTCCCCGTCGTAACTCGAGAAGACCTGCCGCAACTCGAGAAAATCCAGGAGGTTCTCCCCTCCAGGCGAGATGAGGCCCATTTCCGCTGAGGCGTCTCGAGGCTGATCACACCTCACCTCTGGAACTTCGAAAGGGTCCTTCACACCCTTGGTGCAAATCAAGAAGTTCCCCGACCTAGCCGTCTCCACTCGAGAGGAATCACGAGGGTCCCGCCCACATCCAGAGGAGCCCCGTTTCCGCCTCGTAGATCGAGATGAGGGATCCTTTCCCTGCTTCGTCGGGAAAGAGTTCCCGGCATTCCCGTCGCATCTCAAGAGGAGGCCCTCTCAACAGGAACGGCGAGAGGAACTCCAGGGTCGTGCCACCATTCCAAGAGTCCCCCAGATATCTCAGTCCATTCCAGAGGAACCTCTTTTCCCTTCACCGGCTCGTCTTTCACGCCGAGGATCGACTCACACCAAGGTGGCACGTGGCACAGCCCTGTGGGAAAGCCTCGTGGGAACGCCTCGAGGGACAGCCTCGAGGGAAAGCCACAGATCCCTTGATCCACGTGACAGGAAGCGTGACACTACTGCTGCAGCTCGGGAGGAAAGCGCACGTGCATGCCCCCACTCGAGACGAGGCCTGACTGCCCTGGGGAGACTCAGAAGCACCCCAAGATCCATGGCAACACTGGAGAGGAATCCTCAGGTTCCGGCCCCGACTCCACACAAGGACTGAGGCCCCGGCATGGACGGGAGAGGAATCCCGAGAGGTCCCCTAGCAACTCGCATGGGGACTGGCCTTTCCTGAGGGCACCAGAGCGGGTCCCTGTGGTCCCCGTCATAACTCGAGAAGACCTGCCGCAACTCGAGAAAATCCAGGAGGTTCTCCCCTCCAGGCGAGATGAGGCCCATTTCCGCTGAGGCGTCTCGAGGCTGATCACACCTCACCTCTGGAACTTCGAAAGGGTCCTTCACACCCTTGGTGCAAATCAAGAAGTTCCCCGACCTAGCCGTCTCCACTCGAGAGGAATCACGAGGGTCCCGCCCACATCCAGAGGAGCCCCGTTTCCGCCTCGTAGCTCGAGATGAGGGATCCTTTCCCTGCTTCGTCGGGAAAGAGTTCCCGGCGTTCCCGTCGCATCTCAAGAGGAGGCCCTCTCAACAGGAACGGCGAGAGGAACTCCAGGGTCGTGCCACCATTCTAAGAGTCCCCCAGATGTCTCAGTCCATTCCAGAGGAACCTCTTTTCCCTTCACCGGCTCGTCTTTCACGCCGAGGATCGACTCACACCAAGGTGGCACCTGGCACAGCCCTGTGGGAAAGCCTCGTGGGAAAGCCTCGAGGGACAGCCTCGAGGGAAAGCAACAGATCCCTTGATCCACGTGACAGGAAGCGTGACACTACTGCTGCAGCTCGGGAGGAAAGCGCACGTGCATGCCCCCACTCGAGACGAGGCCTGACTCCCCTGGGGAGACTCAGAAGCACCCCAAGATCCATGGCAACACTGGAGAGGAATCCTCAGGTTCCGGACCCGACTCCACACAAGGACTGAGGCCCCGGCATGGACGGGAGAGGAATCCCGAGAGGTCCCCTAGCCACTCGCATGGGGACTGGCCTTTCCTGAGGCCACCAGAGCGGGTCCCTGTGGTCCCCGTCGTAACTCGAGAAGACCTGCCGCAACTCGAGAAAATCCAGGAGGTTCTCCCCTCCAGGCGAGATGAGGCCCATTTCCGCTGAGGCGTCTCGAGGCTGATCACACCTCCCCTCTCGAACTTCGAAAGGGTCCTTCACACCCTTGGTGCAAATCAAGAAATTCCCCGACCTAGCCGTCTCCACTCGAGAGGAATCACGAGGGTCCCGCCCACATCCAGAGGAGCCCCGTTTCCGCCTCGTAGCTCGAGATGAGGGATCCTTTCCCTGCTTCGTTGGAAAAGAGTTCCCGGCGTTCCCGTCGCATCTCAAGAGGAGGCCCTCTCAACAGGAACGGCGAGAGGAACTCCAGGGTCGTGCCACCATTCCAAGAGTCCCCCAGATGCCTCAGTCCATTCCAGAGGAACCTCTTTTCCCTTCACCGGCTCGTCTTTCACGCCGAGGATCAACTCACACCAAGGTGGCACGTGGCACAGCCCTGTGGGAAAGCCTCGTGGGAAAGCCTCGAGGGACAGCCTCGAGGGAAAGCCACAGATCCCTTGATCCACGTGACAGGAAGCGTGACACTACTGCTGCAGCTCGGCAGGAAAGCGCACGTGCATGCCCCCAATCGAGACGAGGCCTGACTCCAATGGGGAGACTCAGAAGCACCCCAAGATCCATGGCAACAATGGAGAGGAATCCTCAGGTTCCGGCCCCGACTCCACAAAAGGACTGAGGCCCCGGCATGGACGGGAGAGGAATCCCGAGAGATCCCCTAGCCACTCGCATGGGGACTGGCCTTTCCTGAGGCCACCAGAGCGGGTCCCTGTGGTCCCCGTCGTAACTCGAGAAGACCTGCCGCAACTCGAGAAAATCCAGGAGGTTCTCCCCTCCAGGCGAGATGAGGCCCATTTCCGCTGAGGCGTCTCGAGGCTGATCACACCTCACCTCTGGAACTTCGAAAGGGTCCTTCACACCCTTGGTGCAAATCAAGAAGTTCCCCGACCTAGCCGTCTCCACTCGAGAGGAATCACGAGGGTCCCGCCCACATCCAGAGGAGCCCCGTTTCCGCCTCGTAGCTCGAGATGAGGGACCCTTCCCTGCTTCGTCGGGAAAGAGTTCCCGGCGTTCCCGTCGCATCTCAAGAGGAGGCCCTCTCAACAGGAACGGCGAGAGGAACTCCAGGGTCGTGCCACCATTCTAAGAGTCCCCCAGATGTCTCAGTCCATTCCAGAGGAACCTCTTTTCCCTTCACCGGCTCGTCTTTCACGCCGAGGATCGACTCACACCAAGGTGGCACCTGGCACAGCCCTGTGGGAAAGCCTCGTGGGAAAGCCTCGAGGGACAGCCTCGAGGGAAAGCCACAGATCCCTTGATCCACGTGACAGGAAGCGTGACACTACTGCTGCAGCTCGGGAGGAAAGCGCACGTGCATGCCCCCACTCGAGACGAGGCCTGACTCCCCTGGGGAGACTCAGAAGCACCCCAAGATCCATGGCAACACTGGAGAGGAATCCTCAGGTTCCGGCCACGACTCCACACAAGGACTGAGGCCCCGGCATGGACGGGAGAGGAATCCCGAGAGGTCCCCTAGCCACTCGCATGGGGACTGGCCTTTCCTGAGGCCACCAGAGCGGGTCCCTGTGGTCCCCGTCGTAACTCGAGAAGACCTGCCGCAACTCGAGAAAATCCAGGAGGTTCTCCCCTCCAGGCGAGATGAGGCCCATTTCCGCAGAGGCGTCTCGAGGCTGATCACACCTCCCCTCTGGAACTTCGAAAGGGTCCTTCACACCCTTGGTGCAAATCAAGAAATTCCCCGACCTAGCCGTCTCCACTCGAGAGGAATCACGAGGGTCCCGCCCACATCCAGAGGAGCCCCGTTTCCGCCTCGTAGCTCGAGATGAGGGATCCTTTCCCTGCTTCGTTGGAAAAGAGTTCCCGGCGTTCCCGTCGCATCTCAAGAGGAGGCCCTCTCAACAGGAACGGCGAGAGGAACTCCAGGGTCGTGCCACCATTCCAAGAGTCCCCCAGATGTCTCAGTCCATTCCAGAGGAACCTCTTTTCCCTTCACCGGCTCGTCTTTCACGCCGAGGATCGACTCACACCAAGGTGGCACCTGGCACAGCCCTGTGGGAAAGCCTCGTGAGAAAGCATCGAGGGAAAGCCTCGAGGGAAAGCCACAGATCCCTTGATCCACGTGACAGGAAGCGTGACACTACTGCTGCAGCTCTTGAGGAAAGCGCACGTGCATGCCCCCACTCGAGACGAGGCCTGACTCCCCTGGGGAGACTCAGAAGCACCCCAAGATCCATGGCAACACTGGAGAGGAATCCTCAGGTTCCGGCCCCGACTCCACACAAGGACTGAGGCCCCGGCATGGACGGGAGAGGAATCCCGAAAGGTCCCCTAGCCACTCGCATGGGGACTGGCCTTTCCTGAGGCCACCAGAGCGGGTCCCTGTGGTCCCCGTCGTAACTCGAGAAGACCTGCCGCAACTCGAGAAAATCCAGGAGGTTCTCCCCTCCAGGCGAGATGAGGCCCATTTCCGCTGAGGCGTCTCGAGGCTGATCACACCTCACCTCTGGAACTTCGAAAGGGTCCTTCACACCCTTGGTGCAAATCAAGAAGTTCCCCGACCTAGCCGTCTCCACTCGAGAGGAATCACGAGGGTCCCGCCCACATCCAGAGGAGCCCCGTTTCCGCCTCGTAGCTCGAGATGAGGGATCCTTTCCCTGCTTCGTCGGGAAAGAGTTCCCGGCGTTCCCGTCGCATCTCAAGAGGAGGCCCTCTCAACAGGAACGGCGAGAGGAACTTCAGGGTCGTGCCACCATTCCAAGAGTCCCCCAGCTGTCTCAGTCCATTCCACAGGAACCTCTTTTCCCTTCACTGGCTCGTCTTTCACGCCGAGGATCGACTCACACCAAGGTGGCACGTGGCACAGCCCTGTGGGAAAGCGTCGTGGGAAAGACTCGAGGGACAGCCTCGAGGGAAAGCCACAGATCCCTTGATCCACGTGACAGGAAGCGTGACACTACTGCTGCAGCTCGGGAGGAAAGCGCACGTGCATGCCCCCACTCGAGACGAGGCCTGACTGCCCTGGGGAGACTCAGAAGCACCCCAAGATCCATGGCAACACTGGAGAGGAATCCTCAGGTTCCGGCCCCGACTCCACACAAGGACTGAGGCCCCGGCATGGACGGGAGAGGAATCCCGAGAGGTCCCCTAGCAACTCGCATGGGGACTGGCCTTTCCTGAGGGCACCAGAGCGGGTCCCTGTGGTCCCCGTCATAACTCGAGAAGACCTGCCGCAACTCGAGAAAATCCAGGAGGTTCTCCCCTCCAGGCGAGATGAGGCCCATTTCCGCTGAGGCGTCTCGAGGCTGATCACACCTCACCTCTGGAACTTCGAAAGGGTCCTTCACACCCTTGGTGCAAATCAAGAAGTTCCCCGACCTAGCCGTCTCCACTCGAGAGGAATCACGAGGGTCCCGCCCACATCCAGAGGAGCCCCGTTTCCGCCTCGTAGCTCGAGATGAGGGATCCTTTCCCTGCTTCGTCGGGAAAGAGTTCCCGGCGTTCCCGTCGCATCTCAAGAGGAGGCCCTCTCAACAGGAACGGCGAGAGGAACTCCAGGGTCGTGCCACCATTCTAAGAGTCCCCCAGATGTCTCAGTCCATTCCAGAGGAACCTCTTTTCCCTTCACCGGCTCGTCTTTCACGCCGAGGATCGACTCACACCAAGGTGGCACCTGGCACAGCCCTGTGGGAAAGCCTCGTGGGAAAGCCTCGAGGGACAGCCTCGAGGGAAAGCAACAGATCCCTTGATCCACGTGACAGGAAGCGTGACACTACTGCTGCAGCTCGGGAGGAAAGCGCACGTGCATGCCCCCACTCGAGACGAGGCCTGACTCCCCTGGGGAGACTCAGAAGCACCCCAAGATCCATGGCAACACTGGAGAGGAATCCTCAGGTTCCGGACCCGACTCCACACAAGGACTGAGGCCCCGGCATGGACGGGAGAGGAATCCCGAGAGGTCCCCTAGCCACTCGCATGGGGACTGGCCTTTCCTGAGGCCACCAGAGCGGGTCCCTGTGGTCCCCGTCGTAACTCGAGAAGACCTGCCTCAACTCGAGAAAATCCAGGAGGTTCTCCCCTCCAGGCGAGATGAGGCCCATTTCCGCTGAGGCGTCTCGAGGCTGATCACACCTCCCCTCTCGAACTTCGAAAGGGTCCTTCACACCCTTGGTGCAAATCAAGAAATTCCCCGACCTAGCCGTCTCCACTCGAGAGGAATCACGAGGGTCCCGCCCACATCCAGAGGAGCCCCGTTTCCGCCTCGTAGCTCGAGATGAGGGATCCTTTCCCTGCTTCGTTGGAAAAGAGTTCCCGGCGTTCCCGTCGCATCTCAAGAGGAGGCCCTCTCAACAGGAACGGCGAGAGGAACTCCAGGGTCGTGCCACCATTCCAAGAGTCCCCCAGATGCCTCAGTCCATTCCAGAGGAACCTCTTTTCCCTTCACCGGCTCGTCTTTCACGCCGAGGATCAACTCACACCAAGGTGGCACGTGGCACAGCCCTGTGGGAAAGCCTCGTGGGAAAGCCTCGAGGGACAGCCTCGAGGGAAAGCCACAGATCCCTTGATCCACGTGACAGGAAGCGTGACACTACTGCTGCAGCTCGGCAGGAAAGCGCACGTGCATGCCCCCAATCGAGACGAGGCCTGACTCCAATGGGGAGACTCAGAAGCACCCCAAGATCCATGGCAACAATGGAGAGGAATCCTCAGGTTCCGGCCCCGACTCCACAAAAGGACTGAGGCCCCGGCATGGACGGGAGAGGAATCCCGAGAGATCCCCTAGCCACTCGCATGGGGACTGGCCTTTCCTGAGGCCACCAGAGCGGGTCCCTGTGGTCCCCGTCGTAACTCGAGAAGACCTGCCGCAACTCGAGAAAATCCAGGAGGTTCTCCCCTCCAGGCGAGATGAGGCCCATTTCCGCTGAGGCGTCTCGAGGCTGATCACACCTCACCTCTGGAACTTCGAAAGGGTCCTTCACACCCTTGGTGCAAATCAAGAAGTTCCCCGACCTAGCCGTCTCCACTCGAGAGGAATCACGAGGGTCCCGCCCACATCCAGAGGAGCCCCGTTTCCGCCTCGTAGCTCGAGATGAGGGATCCTTTCCCTGCTTCGTCGGGAAAGAGTTCCCGGCGTTCCCGTCGCATCTCAAGAGGAGGCCCTCTCAACAGGAACGGCGAGAGGAACTCCAGGGTCGTGCCACCATTCTAAGAGTCCCCCAGATGTCTCAGTCCATTCCAGAGGAACCTCTTTTCCCTTCACCGGCTCGTCTTTCACGCCGAGGATCGACTCACACCAAGGTGGCACCTGGCACAGCCCTGTGGGAAAGCCTCGTGGGAAAGCCTCGAGGGACAGCCTCGAGGGAAAGCCACAGATCCCTTGATCCACGTGACAGGAAGCGTGACACTACTGCTGCAGCTCGGGAGGAAAGCGCACGTGCATGCCCCCACTCGAGACGAGGCCTGACTCCCCTGGGGAGACTCAGAAGCACCCCAAGATCCATGGCAACACTGGAGAGGAATCCTCAGGTTCCGGCCACGACTCCACACAAGGACTGAGGCCCCGGCATGGACGGGAGAGGAATCCCGAGAGGTCCCCTAGCCACTCGCATGGGGACTGGCCTTTCCTGAGGCCACCAGAGCGGGTCCCTGTGGTCCCCGTCGTAACTCGAGAAGACCTGCCGCAACTCGAGAAAATCCAGGAGGTTCTCCCCTCCAGGCGAGATGAGGCCCATTTCCGCAGAGGCGTCTCGAGGCTGATCACACCTCCCCTCTGGAACTTCGAAAGGGTCCTTCACACCCTTGGTGCAAATCAAGAAATTCCCCGACCTAGCCGTCTCCACTCGAGAGGAATCACGAGGGTCCCGCCCACATCCAGAGGAGCCCCGTTTCCGCCTCGTAGCTCGAGATGAGGGATCCTTTCCCTGCTTCGTTGGAAAAGAGTTCCCGGCGTTCCCGTCGCATCTCAAGAGGAGGCCCTCTCAACAGGAACGGCGAGAGGAACTCCAGGGTCGTGCCACCATTCCAAGAGTCCCCCAGATGTCTCAGTCCATTCCAGAGGAACCTCTTTTCCCTTCACCGGCTCGTCTTTCACGCCGAGGATCGACTCACACCAAGGTGGCACCTGGCACAGCCCTGTGGGAAAGCCTCGTGAGAAAGCATCGAGGGAAAGCCTCGAGGGAAAGCCACAGATCCCTTGATCCACGTGACAGGAAGCGTGACACTACTGCTGCAGCTCTTGAGGAAAGCGCACGTGCATGCCCCCACTCGAGACGAGGCCTGACTCCCCTGGGGAGACTCAGAAGCACCCCAAGATCCATGGCAACACTGGAGAGGAATCCTCAGGTTCCGGCCCCGACTCCACACAAGGACTGAGGCCCCGGCATGGACGGGAGAGGAATCCCGAAAGGTCCCCTAGCCACTCGCATGGGGACTGGCCTTTCCTGAGGCCACCAGAGCGGGTCCCTGTGGTCCCCGTCGTAACTCGAGAAGACCTGCCGCAACTCGAGAAAATCCAGGAGGTTCTCCCCTCCAGGCGAGATGAGGCCCATTTCCGCTGAGGCGTCTCGAGGCTGATCACACCTCACCTCTGGAACTTCGAAAGGGTCCTTCACACCCTTGGTGCAAATCAAGAAGTTCCCCGACCTAGCCGTCTCCACTCGAGAGGAATCACGAGGGTCCCGCCCACATCCAGAGGAGCCCCGTTTCCGCCTCGTAGCTCGAGATGAGGGATCCTTTCCCTGCTTCGTCGGGAAAGAGTTCCCGGCGTTCCCGTCGCATCTCAAGAGGAGGCCCTCTCAACAGGAACGGCGAGAGGAACTTCAGGGTCGTGCCACCATTCCAAGAGTCCCCCAGCTGTCTCAGTCCATTCCACAGGAACCTCTTTTCCCTTCACTGGCTCGTCTTTCACGCCGAGGATCGACTCACACCAAGGTGGCACGTGGCACAGCCCTGTGGGAAAGCGTCGTGGGAAAGACTCGAGGGACAGCCTCGAGGGAAAGCCACAGATCCCTTGATCCACGTGACAGGAAGCGTGACACTACTGCTGCAGCTCGGGAGGAAAGCGCACGTGCATGCCCCCACTCGAGACGAGGCCTGACTCCCCTGGGGAGACTCAGAAGCACCCCAAGATCCATGGCAACACTGGAGAGGAATCCTCAGGTCCCGGCCCCGACTCCACACAAGGACTGAGGCCCCGGCATGGACGGGAGAGGAATCCCGAGAGATCCCCTAGCCACTCGCATGGGGACTGGCCTTTCCTGAGGCCACCAGAGCGGGTCCCTGTGGTCCCCGTCGTAACTCGAGAAGACCTGCCGCAAGTCGAGAAAATCCCGGAGGTTCTCCCCTCCAGGCGAGATGAGGCCCATTTCCGCTGAGGCGTCTCGAGGCTGATCACACCTCACCTCTGGAACTTCGAAAGGGTCCTTCACACCCTTGGTGCAAATCAAGAAGTTCCCCGACCTAGCCGTCTTCACTCGAGAGGAATCACGAGGCTCCCGCCCACATCCAGAGGAGACCCGTTTCCGCCTCGTAGCTCGAGATGAGGGATCCTTTCCCTGCTTCGTTGGAAAAGAGTTCCCGGCGTTCCCGTCGCATCTCAAGAGGAGGCCCTCTCAACAGGAACGGCGAGAGGAACTCCAGGGTCGTGCCACCATTCCAAGAGTCCCCCAGATGCCTCAGTCCATTCCAGAGGAACCTCTTTTCCCTTCACCGGCTCGTCTTTCACGCCGAGGATCAACTCACACCAAGGTGGCACGTGGCACAGCCCTGTGGGAAAGCCTCGTGGGAAAGCCTCGAGGGACAGCCTCGAGGGAAAGCCACAGATCCCTTGATCCACGTGACAGGAAGCGTGACACTACTGCTGCAGCTCGGGAGGAAAGCGCACGTGCATGCCCCCACTCGAGACGAGGCCTGACTCCCCTGGGGAGACTCAGAAGCACCCCAAGATCCATGGCAACACTGGAGAGGAATCCTCAGGTCCCGGCCCCGACTCCACACAAGGACTGAGGCCCCGGCATGGACGGGAGAGGAATCCCGAGAGATCCCCTAGCCACTCGCATGGGGACTGGCCTTTCCTGAGGCCACCAGAGCGGGTCCCTGTGGTCCCCGTCGTAACTCGAGAAGACCTGCCGCAAGTCGAGAAAATCCCGGAGGTTCTCCCCTCCAGGCGAGATGAGGCCCATTTCCGCTGAGGCGTCTCGAGGCTGATCACACCTCACCTCTGGAACTTCGAAAGGGTCCTTCACACCCTTGGTGCAAATCAAGAAGTTCCCCGACCTAGCCGTCTTCACTCGAGAGGAATCACGAGGCTCCCGCCCACATCCAGAGGAGACCCGTTTCCGCCTCGTAGCTCGAGATGAGGGATCCTTTCCCTGCTTCGTTGGAAAAGAGTTCCCGGCGTTCCCGTCGCATCTCAAGAGGAGGCCCTCTCAACAGGAACGGCGAGAGGAACTCCAGGGTCGTGCCACCATTCCAAGAGTCCCCCAGATGCCTCAGTCCATTCCAGAGGAACCTCTTTTCCCTTCACCGGCTCGTCTTTCACGCCGAGGATCAACTCACACCAAGGTGGCACGTGGCACAGCCCTGTGGGAAAGCCTCGTGGGAAAGCCTCGAGGGACAGCCTCGAGGGAAAGCCACAGATCCCTTGATCCACGTGACAGGAAGCGTGACACTACTGCAGCAGCTCGGGAGGAAAGCGCACGTGCATGCTCCCAATCGAGACGAGGCCTGACTCCAATGGGGAGACTCAGAAGCACCCCAAGATCCATGGCAACACTGGAGAGGAATCCTCAGGTTCCGGCCCCGACTCCACACAAGGACTGAGGCCCCGGCATGGACGGGAGAGGAATCACGAGAGGTCCCCTAGCCACTCGCATGGGGACTGGCCTTTCCTGAGGCCACCAGAGCGGGTCCCTGTGGTGCCCGTCGTAACTCGAGAAGACCTGCCGCAACTCGAGAAAATCCAGGAGGTTCTCCCCTCCAGGCGAGATGAGGCCCATTTCCGCTGAGGCGTCTCGAGGCTGATCCCACCTCACCTCTGGAACTTCGAAAGGGTCCTTCACACCCTTGGTGCAAATCAAGAAGTTCCCCGACCTAGCCGTCTCCACTCGAGAGGAATCACGAGGGTCCCGCCCACATCCAGAGGAGCCCCGTTTCCGCCTCGTAGATCGAGATGAGGGATCCTTTCCCTGCTTCGTCGGGAAAGAGTTCCCGGCATTCCCGTCGCATCTCAAGAGGAGGCCCTCTCAACAGGAACGGCGAGAGGAACTCCAGGGTCGTGCCACCATTCCAAGAGTCCCCCAGGTATCTCAGTCCATTCCAGAGGAACCTCTTTTCCCTTCACCGGCTCGTCTTTCACGCCGAGGATCGACTCACACCAAGGTGGCACGTGGCACAGCCCTGTGGGAAAGCCTCGTGGGAAAGCCTCGAGGGACAGCCTCGAGGGAAAGCCACAGATCCCTTGATCCACGTGACAGGAAGCGTGACACTACTGCTGCAGCTCGGGAGGAAAGCGCACGTGCATGCCCCCACTCGAGACGAGGCCTGACTGCCCTGGGGAGACTCAGAAGCACCCCAAGATCCATGGCAACACTGGAGAGGAATCCTCAGGTTCCGGCCCCGACTCCACACAAGGACTGAGGCCCCGGCATGGACGGGAGAGGAATCCCGAGAGGTCCCCTAGCAACTCGCATGGGGACTGGCCTTTCCTGAGGGCACCAGAGCGGGTCCCTGTGGTCCCCGTCATAACTCGAGAAGACCTGCCGCAACTCGAGAAAATCCAGGAGGTTCTCCCCTCCAGGCGAGATGAGGCCCATTTCCGCTGAGGCGTCTCGAGGCTGATCACACCTCACCTCTGGAACTTCGAAAGGGTCCTTCACACCCTTGGTGCAAATCAAGAAGTTCCCCGACCTAGCCGTCTCCACTCGAGAGGAATCACGAGGGTCCCGCCCACATCCAGAGGAGCCCCGTTTCCGCCTCGTAGCTCGAGATGAGGGATCCTTTCCCTGCTTCGTCGGGAAAGAGTTCCCGGCGTTCCCGTCGCATCTCAAGAGGAGGCCCTCTCAACAGGAACGGCGAGAGGAACTCCAGGGTCGTGCCACCATTCTAAGAGTCCCCCAGATGTCTCAGTCCATTCCAGAGGAACCTCTTTTCCCTTCACCGGCTCGTCTTTCACGCCGAGGATCGACTCACACCAAGGTGGCACCTGGCACAGCCCTGTGGGAAAGCCTCGTGGGAAAGCCTCGAGGGACAGCCTCGAGGGAAAGCAACAGATCCCTTGATCCACGTGACAGGAAGCGTGACACTACTGCTGCAGCTCGGGAGGAAAGCGCACGTGCATGCCCCCACTCGAGACGAGGCCTGACTCCCCTGGGGAGACTCAGAAGCACCCCAAGATCCATGGCAACACTGGAGAGGAATCCTCAGGTTCCGGACCCGACTCCACACAAGGACTGAGGCCCCGGCATGGACGGGAGAGGAATCCCGAGAGGTCCCCTAGCCACTCGCATGGGGACTGGCCTTTCCTGAGGCCACCAGAGCGGGTCCCTGTGGTCCCCGTCGTAACTCGAGAAGACCTGCCGCAACTCGAGAAAATCCAGGAGGTTCTCCCCTCCAGGCGAGATGAGGCCCATTTCCGCTGAGGCGTCTCGAGGCTGATCACACCTCCCCTCTCGAACTTCGAAAGGGTCCTTCACACCCTTGGTGCAAATCAAGAAGTTCCCCGACCTAGCCGTCTCCACTCGAGAGGAATCACGAGGGTCCCGCCCACATCCAGAGGAGCCCCGTTTCCGCCTCGTAGCTCGAGATGAGGGATCCTTTCCCTGCTTCGTCGGGAAAGAGTTCCCGGCGTTCCCGTCGCATCTCAAGAGGAGGCCCTCTCAACAGGAACGGCGAGAGGAACTCCAGGGTCGTGCCACCATTCCAAGAGTCCCCCAGATGTCTCAGTCCATTCCAGAGGAACCTCTTTTCCCTTCACCGGCTCGTCTTTCACGCCGAGGATCGACTCACACCAAGGTGGCACGTGGCACAGCCCTGTGGGAAAGCCTCGTGGGAAAGCCTCGAGGGACAGCCTCGAGGGAAAGCCACAGATCCCTTGATCCACGTGACAGGAAGCGTGACACTACTGCTGCAGCTCGGGAGGAAAGCGCACGTGCATGCCCCCACTCGAGACGAGGCCTGACTCCCCTGGGGAGACTCAGAAGCACCCCAAGATCCGTGGCAACACGGGAGAGGAATCCTCAGGTTCCGGCCCCGACTCCACACAAGGACTGAGGCCCCGGCATGGACGGGAGAGGAATCCCGAGAGGTCCCCTAGCAACTCGCATGGGGACTGGCCTTTCCTGAGGCCACCAGAGCGGGTCCCTGAGGTCCCCGTCGTAACTCGAGAAGACCTGCCGCAACTCGAGAAAATCCAGGAGGTTCTCCCCTCCAGGCGACATGAGGCCCATTTCCGCTGAGGCGTCTCGAGGCTGATCACACCTCACCTCTGGAACTTCGAAAGGGTCCTTCACACCCTTGGTGCAAATCAAGAAGTTCCCCGACCTAGCCGTCTCCACTCGAGAGGAATCACGAGGGTCCCGCCCACATCCAGAGGAGCCCCGTTTCCACCTCATAGCTCGAGATGAGGGATCCTTTCCCTGCTTCGTCGGGAAAGAGTTCCCGGCGTTCCCGTCGCATCTCAAGAGGAGGCCCTCTCAAAAGGAACGGCGAGAGGAACTCCAGGGTCGTGCCACCATTCCAAGAGTCCCCCAGATGCCTCAGTCCATTCCAGAGGAACCTCTTTTCCCTTCACCGGCTCGTCTATCACGCCGAGGATCGACTCACACCAAGGTGGCACGTGGCACAGCCCTGTGGGAAAGCCTCGTGGGAAAGCCTCGAGGGACAGCCTCGAGGGAAAGCCACAGATCCCTTGATCCACATGACAGGAAGCGTGACACTACTGCTGCAGCTCGGGAGGAAAGCGCACGTGCATGCCCCCACTCGAGACGAGGCCTGACTCCCCTGGGGAGACTCAGAAGCACCCCAAGATCCATGGCAACACTGGAGAGGAATCCTCAGGTTCCGGCCCCGACTCCACACAAGGACTGAGGCCCCGACATGGACGGGAGAGGAATCCCGAGAGGTCCCCTAGCAACTCGCATGGGGACTGGCCTTTCCTGAGGCCACCAGAGCGGGTCCCTGAGGTCCCCGTCGTAACTCGAGAAGACCTGCCGCAACTCGAGAAAATCCAGGAGGTTCTCCCCTCCAGGCGACATGAGGCCCATTTCCGCTGAGGTGTCTCGAGGCTGATCACACCTCACCTCTGGAACTTCGAAAGGGTCCTTCACACCCTTGGTGCAAATCAAGAAGTTCCCCGACCTAGCCGTCTCCACTCGAGAGGAATCACGAGGGTCCCGCCCACATCCAGAGGAGCCCCGTTTCCACCTAGTAGCTCGAGATGAGGGATCCTTTCCCTGCTTCGTCGGGAAAGAGTTCCCGGCGTTCCCGTCGCATCTCAAGAGGAGGCCCTCTCAACAGGAAAGCGAGAGGAACTCCAGGGTCGTGCCACCATTCCAAGAGTCCCCCAGATGTCTCAGTCCATTCCAGAGGAACCTCTTTTCCCTTCACCGGCTCGTCTTTCACGCCGAGGATCGACTCACACCAAGGTGGCACCTGGCACAGCCCTGTGGGAAAGGCTCGTGGGAAAGCCTTGAGGGACAGCCTCGAGGGAAAGCCACAGATCCTTTGATCCACGTGACAGGAAGCGTGACACTACTGCTGCAGCTCGGGAGGAAAGCGCACGTGCATGCCCCCACTCGAGACGAGGCCTGACTCCCCTGGGGAGACTCAGAAGCACCCCAAGATCCATGGCAACACTGGAGAGGAATCCTCAGGTTCCGGCCCCGACTCCACACAAGGACTGAGGCCCCGGCATGGACGGGAGAGGAATCCCGAGAGGTCCCCTAGCCACTCGCATGGGGACTGGCCTTTCCTGAGGCCACCAGAGCGGGTCCCTGTGGTCCCCGTCGTAACTCGAGAAGACCTGCCGCAACTCGAGAAAATCCAGGAGGTTCTCCCCTCCAGGCGAGATGAGGCCCATTTCCGCTGAGGCGTCTCGAGGCTGATCACACCTCACGTCTGGAACTTCGAAAGGGTCCTTCACACCCTTGGTGCAAATCAAGAAGTTCCCCGACCTGGCCGTCTCCACTCGAGAGGAATCACGAGGGTCCCGCCCACATCCAGAGGAGCCCCGTTTCCGCCTCGTAGCTCGAGATGAGGGATCCTTTCCCTGCTTCGTCGGGAAAGAGTTCCCGGCGTTCCCGTCGCATCTCAAGAGGAGGCCCTCTCAACAGGAACGGCGAGAGGAACTCCAGGGTCGTGCCACCATTCCAAGAGTCCCCCAGATGTCTCAGTCCATTCCAGAGGAACCTCTTTTCCCTTCACCGGCTCGTCTTTCACGCCGAGGATCGACTCACACCAAGGTGGCACCTGGCACAGCCCTGTGGGAAAGCCTCGTGGGAAAGCCTCGAGGGACAGCCTCGAGGGAAAGCCACAGATCCCTTGATCCACGTGACAGGAAGCGTGACACTACTGCTGCAGCTCGGGAGGAAAGCGCATGTGCATGCCCCCACTCGAGACGAGGCCTGACTCCCCTGGGGAGACACAGAAGCACCCCAAGATCCATGGCAACACTGGAGAGGAATCCTCAGTTTCCGGCCCCGACTCCACAAGGACAGAGGCCCCGGCATGGACGGGAGAGGAATCCTGAGAGGTCCCCTAGCAACTCGCATGGGGACTGGCCTTTCCTGAGGCCACCAGAGCGGGTCCCTGTAGTCCCCGTCGTAACTCGAGAAGACCTGCTGCAACTCGAGAAAATCCAGGAGGTTCTCCCCTCCAGGCGACATGAGGCCCATTTCCGCTGAGGCGTCTCGAGGCTGATCACACCTCACCTCTGGAACTTCGAAAGGGTCCTTCACACCCTTGGTGCAAATCAAGAAGTTCCCCGACCTAGCCGTCTCCACTCGAGAGGAATCACG
The DNA here is from genome assembly GCF_023091745.1 of Budorcas taxicolor. Classification (NCBI taxonomy): domain Eukaryota; kingdom Metazoa; phylum Chordata; class Mammalia; order Artiodactyla; family Bovidae; genus Budorcas; species Budorcas taxicolor. Next base: position 34,210 of record NW_026291982.1, on the reverse strand, counting down.
AGGGTCCCGCCCACATCCAGAGGAGCCCCGTTTCCGCCTCGTAGCTCGAGATGAGGGATCCTTTCCCTGCTTCGTCGGGAAAGAGTTCCCGGCGTTCCCGTCGCATCTCAAGAGGAGGCCCTCTCAACAGGAACGGCGAGAGGAACTCCAGGGTCGTGCCACCATTCCAAGAGTCCCCCAGATGTCTCAGTCCATTCCAGAGGAACCTCTTTTCCCTTCACCGGCTCGTCTTTCACGCCGAGGATCGACTCACACCAAGGTGGCACGTGGCACAGCCCTTTGGGAAAGCCTCGTGGGAAAGCCTCGAGGGACAGCCTCGAGGGAAAGCCACAGATCCCTTGATCCACGTGACAGGAAGCGTGACACTACTGCTGCAGCTCGGGAGGAAAGCGCACGTGCATGCCCCCACTCGAGACGAGGCCTGACTCCCCTGGGGAGACTCAGAAGCACCCCAAGATCCATGGCAACACTGGAGAGGAATCCTCAGGTTCCGGACCCGACTCCACACAAGGACTGAGGCCCCGGCATGGACGGGAGAGGAATCCCGAGAGGTCCCCTAGCCACTCGCATGGGGACTGGCCTTTCCTGAGGCCACCAGAGCGGGTCCCTGTGGTCCCCGTCGTAACTCGAGAACACCTGCCGCAACTCGAGAAAATCCAGGAGGTTCTCCCCTCCAGGCGAGATGAGGCCCATTTCCGCTGAGGCGTCTCGAGGCTGATCACACCTCCCCTCTCGAACTTCGAAAGGGTCCTTCACACCCTTGGTGCAAATCAAGAAGTTCCCCGACCTAGCCGTCTCCACTCGAGAGGAATCACGAGGGTCCCGCCCACATCCAGAGGAGCCCCGTTTCCGCCTCGTAGCTCGAGATGAGGGATCCTTTCCCTGCTTCGTCGGGAAAGAGTTCCCGGCGTTCCCGTCGCATCTCAAGAGGAGGCCCTCTCAACAGGAACGGCGAGAGGAACTCCAGGGTCGTGCAACCATTCTAAGAGTCCCCCAGATGTCTCAGTCCATTCCAGAGGAACCTCTTTTCCCTTCACCGGCTCGTCTTTCACGCCGAGGATCGACTCACACCAAGGTGGCACGTGGCACAGCCCTGTGGGAAAGCCTCGTGGGAAAGCCTCGAGGGACAGCCTCGAGGGAAAGCCACAGATCCCTTGATCCACGTGACAGGAAGCGTGACACTACTGCTGCAGCTCGGGAGGAAAGCGCACGTGCATGCCCCCACTCGAGACGAGGCCTGACTCCCCTGGGGAGACTCAGAAGCACCCCAAGATCCGTGGCAACACTGGAGAGGAATCCTCAGGTTCCGGCCCCGACTCCACACAAGGACTGAGGCCCCGGCATGGACGGGAGAGGAATCCCGAGAGGTCCCCTAGCAACTCGCATGGGGACTGGCCTTTCCTGAGGCCACCAGAGCGGGTCCCTGAGGTCCCCGTCGTAACTCGAGAAGACCTGCCGCAACTCGAGAAAATCCAGGAGGTTCTCCCCTCCAGGCGACATGAGGCCCATTTCCGCTGAGGCGTCTCGAGGCTGATCACACCTCACCTCTGGAACTTCGAAAGGGTCCTTCACACCCTTGGTGCAAATCAAGAAGTTCCCCGACCTAGCCGTCTCCACTCGAGAGGAATCACGAGGGTCCCGCCCACATCCAGAGGAGCCCCGTTTCCACCTCGTAGCTCGAGATGAGGGATCCTTTCCCTGCTTCGTCGGGAAAGAGTTCCCGGCGTTCCCGTCGCATCTCAAGAGGAGGCCCTCTCAACAGGAACGGCGAGAGGAACTCCAGGGTCGTGCCACCATTCCAAGAGTCCCCCAGATGCCTCAGTCCATTCCAGAGGAACCTCTTTTCCCTTCACCGGCTCGTCTTTCACGCCGAGGATCGACTCACACCAAGGTGGCACGTGGCACAGCCCTGTGGGAAAGCCTCGTGGGAAAGCCTCGAGGGACAGCCTCGAGGGAAAGCCACAGATCCCTTGATCCACGTGACAGGAAGCGTGACACTACTGCTGCAGCTCGGGAGGAAAGCGCACGTGCATGCCCCCACTCGAGACGAGGCCTGACTCCCTTGGGTAGACTCAGAAGCACCCCAAGATCCATGGCAACACTGGAGAGGAATCCTCAGGTTCCGGCCCCGACTCCACACAAGGACTGAGGCCCCGACATGGACGGGAGAGGAATCCCGAGAGGTCCCCTAGCAACTCGCATGGGGACTGGCCTTTCCTGAGGCCACCAGAGCGGGTCCCTGAGGTCCCCGTCGTAACTCGAGAAGACCTGCCGCAACTCGAGAAAATCCAGGAGGTTCTCCCCTCCAGGCGACATGAGGCCCATTTCTGCTGAGGCGTCTCGAGGCTGAACACACCTCACCTCTGGAACTTCGAAAGGGTCCTTCACACCCTTGGTGCAAATCAAGAAGTTCCCCGACCTAGCCGTCTCCACTCGAGAGGAATCACGAGGGTCCCGCCCACATCCAGAGGAGCCCCGTTTCCACCTCGTAGCTCGAGATGAGGGATCCTTTCCCTGCTTCGTCGGGAAAGAGTTCCCGGCCTTCCCGTCGCATCTCAAGAGGAGGCCCTCTCAACAGGAAAGCGAGAGGAACTCCAGGGTCGTGCCACCATTCCAAGAGTCCCCCAGATGTCTCAGTCCATTCCAGAGGAACCTCTTTTCCCTTCACCGGCTCGTCTTTCACGCCGAGGATCGACTCACACCAAGGTGGCACCTGGCACAGCCCTGTGGGAAAGCCTCGTGGGAAAGCCTCGAGGGACAGCCTCGAGGGAAAGCCACAGATCCCTTGATCCACGTGACAGGAAGCGTGACACTACTGCTGCAGCTCGGGAGGAAAGCGCACGTGCATGCCCCCACTCGAGACGAGGCCTGACTCCCCTGGGGAGACTCAGAAGCACCCCAAGATCCATGGCAACACTGGAGAGGAATCCTCAGGTTCCGGACCCGACTCCACACAAGGACTGAGGCCCCGGCATGGACGGGAGAGGAATCCCGAGAGGTCCCCTAGCCACTCGCATGGGGACTGGCCTTTCCTGAGGCCACCAGAGCGGGTCCCTGTGGTCCCCGTCGTAACTCGAGAAGACCTGCCGCAACTCGAGAAAATCCAGGAGGTTCTCCCCTCCAGGCGAGATGAGGCCCATTTCCGCTGAGGCGTCTCGAGGCTGATCACACCTCCCCTCTCGAACTTCGAAAGGGTCCTTCACACCCTTGGTGCAAATCAAGAAGTTCCCCGACCTAGCCGTCTCCACTCGAGAGGAATCACGAGGGTCCCGCCCACATCCAGAGGAGCCCCGTTTCCGCCTCGTAGCTCGAGATGAGGGATCCTTTCCCTGCTTCGTCGGGAAAGAGTTCCCGGCGTTCCCGTCGCATCTCAAGAGGAGGCCCTCTCAACAGGAACGGCGAGAGGAACTCCAGGGTCGTGCCACCATTCTAAGAGTCCCCCAGATGTCTCAGTCCATTCCAGAGGAACCTCTTTTCCCTTCACCGGCTCGTCTTTCACGCCGAGGATCGACTCACACCAAGGTGGCACGTGGCACAGCCCTGTGGGAAAGCCTCGTGGGAAAGCCTCGAGGGACAGCCTCGAGGGAAAGCCACAGATCCCTTGATCCACGTGACAGGAAGCGTGACACTACTGCTGCAGCTCGGGAGGAAAGCGCACGTGCATGCCCCCACTCGAGACGAGGCCTGACTCCCCTGGGGAGACTCAGAAGCACCCCAAGATCCGTGGCAACACTGGAGAGGAATCCTCAGGTTCCGGCCCCGACTCCACACAAGGACTGAGGCCCCGGCATGGACGGGAGAGGAATCCCGAGAGGTCCCCTAGCAACTCGCATGGGGACTGGCCTTTCCTGAGGCCACCAGAGCGGGTCCCTGAGGTCCCCGTCGTAACTCGAGAAGACCTGCCGCAACTCGAGAAAATCCAGGAGGTTCTCCCCTCCAGGCGACATGAGGCCCATTTCCGCTGAGGCGTCTCGAGGCTGATCACACCTCACCTCTGGAACTTCGAAAGGGTCCTTCACACCCTTGGTGCAAATCAAGAAGTTCCCCGACCTAGCCGTCTCCACTCGAGAGGAATCACGAGGGTCCCGCCCACATCCAGAGGAGCCCCGTTTCCACCTCGTAGCTCGAGATGAGGGATCCTTTCCCTGCTTCGTCGGGAAAGAGTTCCCGGCGTTCCCGTCGCATCTCAAGAGGAGGCCCTCTCAACAGGAACGGCGAGAGGAACTCCAGGGTCGTGCCACCATTCCAAGAGTCCCCCAGATGTCTCAGTCCATTCCAGAGGAACCTCTTTTCCCTTCACCGGCTCGTCTTTCACGCCGAGGATCGACTCACACCAAGGTGGCACCTGGCACAGCCCTGTGGGAAAGCCTCGTTGGAATGCCTCGAGGGACAGCCTCGAGGGAAAGACACAGATCCCTTGATCCACGTGACAGGAAGCGTGACACTACTGCTGCAGCTCGGGAGGAAAGCGCACGTGCATGCCCCCACTCGAGACGAGGCCTGACTCCCCTGGGGAGACACAGAAGCACCCCAAGATCCATGGCAACACTGGAGAGGAATCCTCAGTTTCCGGCCCCGACTCCACAAGGACAGAGGGCCCGGCATGGACGGGAGAGGAATCCCGAGAGGTCCCCTAGCAACTCGCATGGGGACTGGCCTTTCCTGAGGCCACCAGAGCGGGTCCCTGTGGTCCCCGTCGTAACTCGAGAAGACCTGCCGCAACTCGAGAAAATCCAGGAGGTTCTCCCTTCCAGGCGAGATGAGGCCCATTTCCGCTGAGGCGTCTCGAGGCTGATCACACCTCCCCTCTCGAACTTCGAAAGGGTCCTTCACACCCTTGGTGCAAATCAAGAAGTTCCCCGACCTAGCCGTCTCCACTCGAGAGGAATCACGAGGGTCCCGCCCACATCCAGAGGAGCCCCGTTTCCGCCTCGTAGCTCGAGATGAGGGATCCTTTCCCTGCTTCGTCGGGAAAGAGTTCCCGGCGTTCCCGTCGCATCTCAAGAGGAGGCCCTCTCAACAGGAACGGCGAGAGGAACTCCAGGGTCGTGCCACCATTCCAAGAGTCCCCCAGATATCTCAGTCCATTCCAGAGGAACCTCTTTTCCCTTCACCGGCTCGTCTTTCACGCCGAGGATCGACTCACACCAAGGTGGCACGTGGCACAGCCCTTTGGGAAAGCCTCGTGGGAAAGCCTCGAGGGACAGCCTCGAGGGAAAGCCACAGATCCCTTGATCCACGTGACAGGAAGCGTGACACTACTGCTGCAGCTCGGGAGGAAAGCGCACGTGCATGCCCCCACTCGAGACGAGGCCTGACTCCCCTGGGGAGACTCAGAAGCACCCCAAGATCCATGGCAACACTGGAGAGGAATCCTCAGGTTCCGGACCCGACTCCACACAAGGACTGAGGCCCCGGCATGGACGGGAGAGGAATCCCGAGAGGTCCCCTAGCCACTCGCATGGGGACTGGCCTTTCCTGAGGCCACCAGAGCGGGTCCCTGTGGTCCCCGTCGTAACTCGAGAACACCTGCCGCAACTCGAGAAAATCCAGGAGGTTCTCCCCTCCAGGCGAGATGAGGCCCATTTCCGCTGAGGCGTCTCGAGGCTGATCACACCTCCCCTCTCGAACTTCGAAAGGGTCCTTCACACCCTTGGTGCAAATCAAGAAGTTCCCCGACCTAGCCGTCTCCACTCGAGAGGAATCACGAGGGTCCCGCCCACATCCAGAGGAGCCCCGTTTCCGCCTCGTAGCTCGAGATGAGGGATCCTTTCCCTGCTTCGTCGGGAAAGAGTTCCCGGCGTTCCCGTCGCATCTCAAGAGGAGGCCCTCTCAACAGGAACGGCGAGAGGAACTCCAGGGTCGTGCAACCATTCTAAGAGTCCCCCAGATGTCTCAGTCCATTCCAGAGGAACCTCTTTTCCCTTCACCGGCTCGTCTTTCACGCCGAGGATCGACTCACACCAAGGTGGCACGTGGCACAGCCCTGTGGGAAAGCCTCGTGGGAAAGCCTCGAGGGACAGCCTCGAGGGAAAGCCACAGATCCCTTGATCCACGTGACAGGAAGCGTGACACTACTGCTGCAGCTCGGGAGGAAAGCGCACGTGCATGCCCCCACTCGAGACGAGGCCTGACTCCCCTGGGGAGACTCAGAAGCACCCCAAGATCCGTGGCAACACTGGAGAGGAATCCTCAGGTTCCGGCCCCGACTCCACACAAGGACTGAGGCCCCGGCATGGACGGGAGAGGAATCCCGAGAGGTCCCCTAGCAACTCGCATGGGGACTGGCCTTTCCTGAGGCCACCAGAGCGGGTCCCTGAGGTCCCCGTCGTAACTCGAGAAGACCTGCCGCAACTCGAGAAAATCCAGGAGGTTCTCCCCTCCAGGCGACATGAGGCCCATTTCCGCTGAGGCGTCTCGAGGCTGATCACACCTCACCTCTGGAACTTCGAAAGGGTCCTTCACACCCTTGGTGCAAATCAAGAAGTTCCCCGACCTAGCCGTCTCCACTCGAGAGGAATCACGAGGGTCCCGCCCACATCCAGAGGAGCCCCGTTTCCACCTCGTAGCTCGAGATGAGGGATCCTTTCCCTGCTTCGTCGGGAAAGAGTTCCCGGCGTTCCCGTCGCATCTCAAGAGGAGGCCCTCTCAACAGGAACGGCGAGAGGAACTCCAGGGTCGTGCCACCATTCCAAGAGTCCCCCAGATGCCTCAGTCCATTCCAGAGGAACCTCTTTTCCCTTCACCGGCTCGTCTTTCACGCCGAGGATCGACTCACACCAAGGTGGCACGTGGCACAGCCCTGTGGGAAAGCCTCGTGGGAAAGCCTCGAGGGACAGCCTCGAGGGAAAGCCACAGATCCCTTGATCCACGTGACAGGAAGCGTGACACTACTGCTGCAGCTCGGGAGGAAAGCGCACGTGCATGCCCCCACTCGAGACGAGGCCTGACTCCCTTGGGTAGACTCAGAAGCACCCCAAGATCCATGGCAACACTGGAGAGGAATCCTCAGGTTCCGGCCCCGACTCCACACAAGGACTGAGGCCCCGACATGGACGGGAGAGGAATCCCGAGAGGTCCCCTAGCAACTCGCATGGGGACTGGCCTTTCCTGAGGCCACCAGAGCGGGTCCCTGAGGTCCCCGTCGTAACTCGAGAAGACCTGCCGCAACTCGAGAAAATCCAGGAGGTTCTCCCCTCCAGGCGACATGAGGCCCATTTCTGCTGAGGCGTCTCGAGGCTGAACACACCTCACCTCTGGAACTTCGAAAGGGTCCTTCACACCCTTGGTGCAAATCAAGAAGTTCCCCGACCTAGCCGTCTCCACTCGAGAGGAATCACGAGGGTCCCGCCCACATCCAGAGGAGCCCCGTTTCCACCTCGTAGCTCGAGATGAGGGATCCTTTCCCTGCTTCGTCGGGAAAGAGTTCCCGGCCTTCCCGTCGCATCTCAAGAGGAGGCCCTCTCAACAGGAAAGCGAGAGGAACTCCAGGGTCGTGCCACCATTCCAAGAGTCCCCCAGATGTCTCAGTCCATTCCAGAGGAACCTCTTTTCCCTTCACCGGCTCGTCTTTCACGCCGAGGATCGACTCACACCAAGGTGGCACCTGGCACAGCCCTGTGGGAAAGCCTCGTGGGAAAGCCTCGAGGGACAGCCTCGAGGGAAAGCCACAGATCCCTTGATCCACGTGACAGGAAGCGTGACACTACTGCTGCAGCTCGGGAGGAAAGCGCACGTGCATGCCCCCACTCGAGACGAGGCCTGACTCCCCTGGGGAGACTCAGAAGCACCCCAAGATCCATGGCAACACTGGAGAGGAATCCTCAGGTTCCGGACCCGACTCCACACAAGGACTGAGGCCCCGGCATGGACGGGAGAGGAATCCCGAGAGGTCCCCTAGCCACTCGCATGGGGACTGGCCTTTCCTGAGGCCACCAGAGCGGGTCCCTGTGGTCCCCGTCGTAACTCGAGAAGACCTGCCGCAACTCGAGAAAATCCAGGAGGTTCTCCCCTCCAGGCGAGATGAGGCCCATTTCCGCTGAGGCGTCTCGAGGCTGATCACACCTCCCCTCTCGAACTTCGAAAGGGTCCTTCACACCCTTGGTGCAAATCAAGAAGTTCCCCGACCTAGCCGTCTCCACTCGAGAGGAATCACGAGGGTCCCGCCCACATCCAGAGGAGCCCCGTTTCCGCCTCGTAGCTCGAGATGAGGGATCCTTTCCCTGCTTCGTCGGGAAAGAGTTCCCGGCGTTCCCGTCGCATCTCAAGAGGAGGCCCTCTCAACAGGAACGGCGAGAGGAACTCCAGGGTCGTGCCACCATTCTAAGAGTCCCCCAGATGTCTCAGTCCATTCCAGAGGAACCTCTTTTCCCTTCACCGGCTCGTCTTTCACGCCGAGGATCGACTCACACCAAGGTGGCACGTGGCACAGCCCTGTGGGAAAGCCTCGTGGGAAAGCCTCGAGGGACAGCCTCGAGGGAAAGCCACAGATCCCTTGATCCACGTGACAGGAAGCGTGACACTACTGCTGCAGCTCGGGAGGAAAGCGCACGTGCATGCCCCCACTCGAGACGAGGCCTGACTCCCCTGGGGAGACTCAGAAGCACCCCAAGATCCGTGGCAACACTGGAGAGGAATCCTCAGGTTCCGGCCCCGACTCCACACAAGGACTGAGGCCCCGGCATGGACGGGAGAGGAATCCCGAGAGGTCCCCTAGCAACTCGCATGGGGACTGGCCTTTCCTGAGGCCACCAGAGCGGGTCCCTGAGGTCCCCGTCGTAACTCGAGAAGACCTGCCGCAACTCGAGAAAATCCAGGAGGTTCTCCCCTCCAGGCGACATGAGGCCCATTTCCGCTGAGGCGTCTCGAGGCTGATCACACCTCACCTCTGGAACTTCGAAAGGGTCCTTCACACCCTTGGTGCAAATCAAGAAGTTCCCCGACCTAGCCGTCTCCACTCGAGAGGAATCACGAGGGTCCCGCCCACATCCAGAGGAGCCCCGTTTCCACCTCGTAGCTCGAGATGAGGGATCCTTTCCCTGCTTCGTCGGGAAAGAGTTCCCGGCGTTCCCGTCGCATCTCAAGAGGAGGCCCTCTCAACAGGAACGGCGAGAGGAACTCCAGGGTCGTGCCACCATTCCAAGAGTCCCCCAGATGTCTCAGTCCATTCCAGAGGAACCTCTTTTCCCTTCACCGGCTCGTCTTTCACGCCGAGGATCGACTCACACCAAGGTGGCACCTGGCACAGCCCTGTGGGAAAGCCTCGTTGGAATGCCTCGAGGGACAGCCTCGAGGGAAAGACACAGATCCCTTGATCCACGTGACAGGAAGCGTGACACTACTGCTGCAGCTCGGGAGGAAAGCGCACGTGCATGCCCCCACTCGAGACGAGGCCTGACTCCCCTGGGGAGACACAGAAGCACCCCAAGATCCATGGCAACACTGGAGAGGAATCCTCAGTTTCCGGCCCCGACTCCACAAGGACAGAGGGCCCGGCATGGACGGGAGAGGAATCCCGAGAGGTCCCCTAGCAACTCGCATGGGGACTGGCCTTTCCTGAGGCCACCAGAGCGGGTCCCTGTGGTCCCCGTCGTAACTCGAGAAGACCTGCCGCAACTCGAGAAAATCCAGGAGGTTCTCCCTTCCAGGCGAGATGAGGCCCATTTCCGCTGAGGCGTCTCGAGGCTGATCACACCTCCCCTCTCGAACTTCGAAAGGGTCCTTCACACCCTTGGTGCAAATCAAGAAGTTCCCCGACCTAGCCGTCTCCACTCGAGAGGAATCACGAGGGTCCCGCCCACATCCAGAGGAGCCCCGTTTCCGCCTCGTAGCTCGAGATGAGGGATCCTTTCCCTGCTTCGTCGGGAAAGAGTTCCCGGCGTTCCCGTCGCATCTCAAGAGGAGGCCCTCTCAACAGGAACGGCGAGAGGAACTCCAGGGTCGTGCCACCATTCCAAGAGTCCCCCAGATATCTCAGTCCATTCCAGAGGAACCTCTTTTCCCTTCACCGGCTCGTCTTTCACGCCGAGGATCGACTCACACCAAGGTGGCACGTGGCACAGCCCTGTGGGAAAGCCTCGTGGGAAAGCCTCGAGGGACAGCCTCGAGGGAAAGCCACAGATCCCTTGATCCACGTGACAGGAAGCGTGACACTACTGCTGCAGCTCGGGAGGAAAGCGCACGTGCATGCCCCCACTCGAGACGAGGCCTGACTCCCCTGGGGAGACTCAGAAGCACCCCAAGATCCGTGGCAACACTGGAGAGGAATCCTCAGGTTCCGGCCCCGACTCCACACAAGGACTGAGGCCCCGGCATGGACGGGAGAGGAATCCCGAGAGGTCCCCTAGCAACTCGCATGGGGACTGGCCTTTCCTGAGGCCACCAGAGCGGGTCCCTGAGGTCCCCGTCGTAACTCGAGAAGACCTGCCGCAACTCGAGAAAATCCAGGAGGTTCTCCCCTCCAGGCGACATGAGGCCCATTTCCGCTGAGGCGTCTCGAGGCTGATCACACCTCACCTCTGGAACTTCGAAAGGGTCCTTCACACCCTTGGTGCAAATCAAGAAGTTCCCCGACCTAGCCGTCTCCACTCGAGAGGAATCACGAGGGTCCCGCCCACATCCAGAGGAGCCCCGTTTCCACCTCGTAGCTCGAGATGAGGGATCCTTTCCCTGCTTCGTCGGGAAAGAGTTCCCGGCGTTCCCGTCGCATCTCAAGAGGAGGCCCTCTCAACAGGAACGGCGAGAGGAACTCCAGGGTCGTGCCACCATTCCAAGAGTCCCCCAGATGCCTCAGTCCATTCCAGAGGAACCTCTTTTCCCTTCACCGGCTCGTCTTTCACGCCGAGGATCGACTCACACCAAGGTGGCACGTGGCACAGCCCTGTGGGAAAGCCTCGTGGGAAAGCCTCGAGGGACAGCCTCGAGGGAAAGCCACAGATCCCTTGATCCACATGACAGGAAGCGTGACACTACTGCTGCAGCTCGGGAGGAAAGCGCACGTGCATGCCCCCACTCGAGACGAGGCCTGACTCCCCTGGGGAGACTCAGAAGCACCCCAAGATCCATGGCAACACTGGAGAGGAATCCTCAGGTTCCGGCCCCGACTCCACACAAGGACTGAGGCCCCGGCATGGACGGGAGAGGAATCCCGAGAGGTCCCCTAGCCACTCGCATGGGGACTGGCCTTTCCTGAGGCCACCAGAGCGGGTCCCTATGGTCCCCGTCGTAACTCGAGAAGACCTGCCGCAACTCGAGAAAATCCAGGAGGTTCTCCCCTCCAGGCGAGATGAGGCCCATTTCCGCTGAGGCGTCTCGAGGCTGATCACACCTCACGTCTGGAACTTCGAAAGGGTCCTTCACACCCTTGGTGCAAATCAAGAAGTTCCCCGACCTGGCCGTCTCCACTCGAGAGGAATCACGAGGGTCCCGCCCACATCCAGAGGAGCCCCGTTTCCGCCTCGTAGCTCGAGATGAGGGATCCTTTCCCTGCTTCGTCGGGAAAGAGTTCCCGGCGTTCCCGTCGCATCTCAAGAGGAGGCCCTCTCAACAGGAACGGCGAGAGGAACTCCAGGGTCGTGCCACCATTCCAAGAGTCCCCCAGATGTCTCAGTCCATTCCAGAGGAACCTCTTTTCCCTTCACCGGCTCGTCTTTCACGCCGAGGATCGACTCACACCAAGGTGGCACCTGGCACAGCCCTGTGGGAAAGCCTCGTTGGAATGCCTCGAGGGACAGCCTCGAGGGAAAGCCACAGATCCCTTGATCCACGTGACAGGAAGCGTGACACTACTGCTGCAGCTCGGGAGGAAAGCGCACGTGCATGCCCCCACTCGAGACGAGGCCTGACTCCCCTGGGGAGACACAGAAGCACCCCAAGATCCATGGCAACACTGGAGAGGAATCCTCAGTTTCCGGCCCCGACTCCACAAGGACAGAGGCCCCGGCATGGACGGGAGAGGAATCCTGAGAGGTCCCCTAGCAACTCGCATGGGGACTGGCCTTTCCTGAGGCCACCAGAGCGGGCCCTGTGGTCCCCGTCGTAACTCGAGAAGACCTGCTGCAACTCGAGAAAATCCAGGAGGTTCTCCCCTCCAGGCGACATGAGGCCCATTTCCGCTGAGGCGTCTCGAGGCTGATCACACCTCACCTCTGGAACTTCGAAAGGGTCCTTCACACCCTTGGTGCAAATCAAGAAGTTCCCCGACATACCCGTCTCCACTCGAGAGGAATCACGAGGGTCCCGCCCACATCCAGAGGAGCCCCGTTTCCGCCTCGTAGCTCGAGATGAGGGATCCTTTCCCTGCTTCGTCGGGAAAGAGTTCCCGGCGTTCCCGTCGCATCTCAAGAGGAGGCCCTCTCAACAGGAACGGCGAGAGGAACTCCAGGGTCGTGCCACCATTCCAAGAGTCCCCCAGATGTCTCAGTCCATTCCAGAGGAACCTCTTTTCCCTTCACCGGCTCGTCTTTCACGCCGAGGATCGACTCACACCAAGGTGGCACGTGGCACAGCCCTGTGGGAAAGCCTCGTGGGAAAGCCTCGAGGGACAGCCTCGAGGGAAAGCCACAGATCCCTTGATCCACGTGACAGGAAGCGTGACACTACTGCTGCAGCTCGGGAGGAAAGCGCACGTGCATGCCCCCACTCGAGACGAGGCCTGACTCCCCTGGGGAGACTCAGAAGCACCCCAAGATCCATGGCAACACTGGAGAGGAATCCTCAGGTTCCGGACCCGACTCCACACAAGGACTGAGGCCCCGGCATGGACGGGAGAGGAATCCCGAGAGGTCCCCTAGCCACTCGCATGGGGACTGGCCTTTCCTGAGGCCACCAGAGCGGGTCCCTGTGGTCCCCGTCGTAACTCGAGAAGACCTGCCGCAACTCGAGAAAATCCAGGAGGTTCTCCCCTCCAGGCGACATGAGGCCCATTTCCGCTGAGGCGTCTCGAGGCTGATCACACCTCCCCTCTCGAACTTCGAAAGGGTCCTTCACACCCTTGGTGCAAATCAAGAAGTTCCCCGACCTAGCCGTCTCCACTCGAGAGGAATCACGAGGGTCCCGCCCACATCCAGAGGAGCCCCGTTTCCGCCTCGTAGCTCGAGATGAGGGATCCTTTCCCTGCTTCGTCGGGAAAGAGTTCCCGGCGTTCCCGTCGCATCTCAAGAGGAGGCCCTCTCAACAGGAACGGCGAGAGGAACTCCAGGGTCGTGCCACCATTCTAAGAGTCCCCCAGATGTCTCAGTCCATTCCAGAGGAACCTCTTTTCCCTTCACCGGCTCGTCTTTCACGCCGAGGATCGACTCACACCAAGGTGGCACGTGGCACAGCCCTGTGGGAAAGCCTCGTGGGAAAGCCTCGAGGGACAGCCTCGAGGGAAAGCCACAGATCCCTTGATCCACGTGACAGGAAGCGTGACACTACTGCTGCAGCTCGGGAGGAAAGCGCACGTGCATGCCCCCACTCGAGACGAGGCCTGACTCCCCTGGGGAGACTCAGAAGCACCCCAAGATCCGTGGCAACACTGGAGAGGAATCCTCAGGTTCCGGCCCCGACTCCACACAAGGACTGAGGCCCCGGCATGGACGGGAGAGGAATCCCGAGAGGTCCCCTAGCCACTCGCATGGGGACTGGCCTTTCCTGAGGCCACCAGAGCGGGTCCCTGAGGTCCCCGTCGTAACTCGAGAAGACCTGCCGCAACTCGAGAAAATCCAGGAGGTTCTCCCCTCCAGGCGACATGAGGCCCATTTCCGCTGAGGCGTCTCGAGGCTGATCACACCTCACCTCTGGAACTTCGAAAGGGTCCTTCACACCCTTGGTGCAAATCAAGAAGTTCCCCGACCTAGCCGTCTCCACTCGAGAGGAATCACGAGGGTCCCGCCCACATCCAGAGGAGCCCCGTTTCCACCTCGTAGCTCGAGATGAGGGATCCTTTCCCTGCTTCGTCGGGAAAGAGTTCCCGGCGTTCCCGTCGCATCTCAAGAGGAGGCCCTCTCAACAGGAACGGCGAGAGGAACTCCAGGGTCGTGCCACCATTCCAAGAGTCCCCCAGATGTCTCAGTCCATTCCAGAGGAACCTCTTTTCCCTTCACCGGCTCGTCTTTCACGCCGAGGATCGACTCACACCAAGGTGGCACCTGGCACAGCCCTGTGGGAAAGCCTCGTTGGAATGCCTCGAGGGACAGCCTCGAGGGAAAGACACAGATCCCTTGATCCACGTGACAGGAAGCGTGACACTACTGCTGCAGCTCGGGAGGAAAGCGCACGTGCATGCCCCCACTCGAGACGAGGCCTGACTCCCCTGGGGAGACACAGAAGCACCCCAAGATCCATGGCAACACTGGAGAGGAATCCTCAGTTTCCGGCCCCGACTCCACAAGGACAGAGGGCCCGGCATGGACGGGAGAGGAATCCCGAGAGGTCCCCTAGCAACTCGCATGGGGACTGGCCTTTCCTGAGGCCACCAGAGCGGGTCCCTGTGGTCCCCGTCGTAACTCGAGAAGACCTGCCGCAACTCGAGAAAATCCAGGAGGTTCTCCCTTCCAGGCGAGATGAGGCCCATTTCCGCTGAGGCGTCTCGAGGCTGATCACACCTCCCCTCTCGAACTTCGAAAGGGTCCTTCACACCCTTGGTGCAAATCAAGAAGTTCCCCGACCTAGCCGTCTCCACTCGAGAGGAATCACGAGGGTCCCGCCCACATCCAGAGGAGCCGCGTTTCCGCCTCGTAGCTCGAGATGAGGGATCCTTTCCCTGCTTCGTCGGGAAAGAGTTCCCGGCGTTCCCGTCGCATCTCAAGAGGAGGCCCTCTCAACAGGAACGGCGAGAGGAACTCCAGGGTCGTGCCACCATTCCAAGAGTCCCCCAGATGCCTCAGTCCATTCCAGAGGAACCTCTTTTCCCTTCACCGGCTCGTCTTTCACGCCGAGGATCGACTCACACCAAGGTGGCACGTGGCACAGCCCTGTGGGAAAGCCTCGTGGGAAAGCCTCGAGGGACAGCCTCGAGGGAAAGCCACAGATCCCTTGATCCACATGACAGGAAGCGTGACACTACTGCTGCAGCTCGGGAGGAAAGCGCACGTGCATGCCCCCACTCGAGACGAGGCCTGACTCCCCTGGGGAGACTCAGAAGCACCCCAAGATCCATGGCAACACTGGAGAGGAATCCTCAGGTTCCGGCCCCGACTCCACACAAGGACTGAGGCCCCGGCATGGACGGGAGAGGAATCCCGAGAGGTCCCCTAGCCACTCGCATGGGGACTGGCCTTTCCTGAGGCCACCAGAGCGGGTCCCTATGGTCCCCGTCGTAACTCGAGAAGACCTGCCGCAACTCGAGAAAATCCAGGAGGTTCTCCCCTCCAGGCGAGATGAGGCCCATTTCCGCTGAGGCGTCTCGAGGCTGATCACACCTCACGTCTGGAACTTCGAAAGGGTCCTTCACACCCTTGGTGCAAATCAAGAAGTTCCCCGTCCTGGCCGTCTCCACTCGAGAGGAATCACGAGGGTCCCGCCCACATCCAGAGGAGCCCCGTTTCCGCCTCGTAGCTCGAGATGAGGGATCCTTTCCCTGCTTCGTCGGGAAAGAGTTCCCGGCGTTCCCGTCGCATCTCAAGAGGAGGCCCTCTCAACAGGAACGGCGAGAGGAACTCCAGGGTCGTGCCACCATTCCAAGAGTCCCCCAGATGTCTCAGTCCATTCCAGAGGAACCTCTTTTCCCTTCACCGGCTCGTCTTTCACGCCGAGGATCGACTCACACCAAGGTGGCACCTGGCACAGCCCTGTGGGAAAGCCTCGTTGGAATGCCTCGAGGGACAGCCTCGAGGGAAAGCCACAGATCCCTTGATCCACGTGACAGGAAGCGTGACACTACTGCTGCAGCTCGGGAGGAAAGCGCACGTGCATGCCCCCACTCGAGACGAGGCCTGACTCCCCTGGGGAGACACAGAAGCACCCCAAGATCCATGGCAACACTGGAGAGGAATCCTCAGTTTCCGGCCCCGACTCCACAAGGACAGAGGCCCCGGCATGGACGGGAGAGGAATCCTGAGATGTCCCCTAGCAACTCGCATGGGGACTGGCCTTTCCTGAGGCCACCAGAGCGGGTCCCTGTGGTCCCCGTCGTAACTCGAGAAGACCTGCTGCAACTCGAGAAAATCCAGGAGGTTCTCCCCTCCAGGCGACATGAGGCCCATTTCCGCTGAGGCGTCTCGAGGCTGATCACACCTCACCTCTGGAACTTCGAAAGGGTCCTTCACACCCTTGGTGCAAATCAAGAAGTTCCCCGACATACCCGTCTCCACTCGAGAGGAATCACGAGGGTCCCGCCCACATCCAGAGGAGCCCCGTTTCCGCCTCGTAGCTCGAGATGAGGGATCCTTTCCCTGCTTCGTCGGGAAAGAGTTCCCGGCGTTCCCGTCGCATCTCAAGAGGAGGCCCTCTCAACAGGAACGGCGAGAGGAACTCCAGGGTCGTGCCACCATTCCAAGAGTCCCCCAGATGTCTCAGTCCATTCCAGAGGAACCTCTTTTCCCTTCACCGGCTCGTCTTTCACGCCGAGGATCGACTCACACCAAGGTGGCACGTGGCACAGCCCTGTGGGAAAGCCTCGTGGGAAAGCCTCGAGGGACAGCCTCGAGGGAAAGCCACAGATCCCTTGATCCACGTGACAGGAAGCGTGACACTACTGCTGCAGCTCGGGAGGAAAGCGCACGTGCATGCCCCCACTCGAGACGAGGCCTGACTCCCCTGGGGAGACTCAGAAGCACCCCAAGATCCATGGCAACACTGGAGAGGAATCCTCAGGTTCCGGACCCGACTCCACACAAGGACTGAGGCCCCGGCATGGACGGGAGAGGAATCCCGAGAGGTCCCCTAGCCACTCGCATGGGGACTGGCCTTTCCTGAGGCCACCAGAGCGGGTCCCTGTGGTCCCCGTCGTAACTCGAGAAGACCTGCCGCAACTCGAGAAAATCCAGGAGGTTCTCCCCTCCAGGCGACATGAGGCCCATTTCCGCTGAGGCGTCTCGAGGCTGATCACACCTCCCCTCTCGAACTTCGAAAGGGTCCTTCACACCCTTGGTGCAAATCAAGAAGTTCCCCGACCTAGCCGTCTCCACTCGAGAGGAATCACGAGGGTCCCGCCCACATCCAGAGGAGCCCCGTTTCCGCCTCGTAGCTCGAGATGAGGGATCCTTTCCCTGCTTCGTCGGGAAAGAGTTCCCGGCGTTCCCGTCGCATCTCAAGAGGAGGCCCTCTCAACAGGAACGGCGAGAGGAACTCCAGGGTCGTGCCACCATTCTAAGAGTCCCCCAGATGTCTCAGTCCATTCCAGAGGAACCTCTTTTCCCTTCACCGGCTCGTCTTTCACGCCGAGGATCGACTCACACCAAGGTGGCACGTGGCACAGCCCTGTGGGAAAGCCTCGTGGGAAAGCCTCGAGGGACAGCCTCGAGGGAAAGCCACAGATCCCTTGATCCACGTGACAGGAAGCGTGACACTACTGCTGCAGCTCGGGAGGAAAGCGCACGTGCATGCCCCCACTCGAGACGAGGCCTGACTCCCCTGGGGAGACTCAGAAGCACCCCAAGATCCGTGGCAACACTGGAGAGGAATCCTCAGGTTCCGGCCCCGACTCCACACAAGGACTGAGGCCCCGGCATGGACGGGAGAGGAATCCCGAGAGGTCCCCTAGCCACTCGCATGGGGACTGGCCTTTCCTGAGGCCACCAGAGCGGGTCCCTGAGGTCCCCGTCGTAACTCGAGAAGACCTGCCGCAACTCGAGAAAATCCAGGAGGTTCTCCCCTCCAGGCGACATGAGGCCCATTTCCGCTGAGGCGTCTCGAGGCTGATCACACCTCACCTCTGGAACTTCGAAAGGGTCCTTCACACCCTTGGTGCAAATCAAGAAGTTCCCCGACCTAGCCGTCTCCACTCGAGAGGAATCACGAGGGTCCCGCCCACATCCAGAGGAGCCCCGTTTCCACCTCGTAGCTCGAGATGAGGGATCCTTTCCCTGCTTCGTCGGGAAAGAGTTCCCGGCGTTCCCGTCGCATCTCAAGAGGAGGCCCTCTCAACAGGAACGGCGAGAGGAACTCCAGGGTCGTGCCACCATTCCAAGAGTCCCCCAGATGCCTCAGTCCATTCCAGAGGAACCTCTTTTCCCTTCACCGGCTCGTCTTTCACGCCGAGGATCGACTCACACCAAGGTGGCACGTGGCACAGCCCTGTGGGAAAGCCTCGTGGGAAAGCCTCGAGGGACAGCCTCGAGGGAAAGCCACAGATCCCTTGATCCACGTGACAGGAAGCGTGACACTACTGCTGCAGCTCGGGAGGAAAGCGCACGTGCATGCCCCCACTCGAGACGAGGCCTGACTCCCTTGGGGAGACTCAGAAGCACCCCAAGATCCATGGCAACACTGGAGAGGAATCCTCAGGTTCCGGTCCCGACTCCACACAAGGACTGAGGCCCCGACATGGACGGGAGAGGAATCCCGAGAGGTCCCCTAGCAACTCGCATGGGGACTGGCCTTTCCTGAGGCCACCAGAGCGGGTCCCTGAGGTCCCCGTCGTAACTCGAGAAGACCTGCCGCAACTCGAGAAAATCCAGGAGGTTCTCCCCTCCAGGCGACATGAGGCCCATTTCTGCTGAGGCGTCTCGAGGCTGAACACACCTCACCTCTGGAACTTCGAAAGGGTCCTTCACACCCTTGGTGCAAATCAAGAAGTTCCCCGACCTAGCCGTCTCCACTCGAGAGGAATCACGAGGGTCCCGCCCACATCCAGAGGAGCCCCGTTTCCACCTCGTAGCTCGAGATGAGGGATCCTTTCCCTGCTTCGTCGGGAAAGAGTTCCCGGCGTTCCCGTCGCATCTCAAGAGGAGGCCCTCTCAACAGGAAAGCGAGAGGAACTCCAGGGTCGTGCCACCATTCCAAGAGTCCCCCAGATGTCTCAGTCCATTCCAGAGGAACCTCTTTTCCCTTCACCGGCTCGTCTTTCACGCCGAGGATCGACTCACACCAAGGTGGCACCTGGCACAGCCCTGTGGGAAAGGCTCGTGGGAAAGCCTTGAGGGACAGCCTCGAGGGAAAGCCACAGATCCTTTGATCCACGTGACAGGAAGCGTGACACTACTGCTGCAGCTCGGGAGGAAAGCGCACGTGCATGCCCCCACTCGAGACGAGGCCTGACTCCCCTGGGGAGACTCAGAAGCACCCCAAGATCCATGGCAACACTGGAGAGGAATCCTCAGGTTCCGGCCCCGACTCCACACAAGGACTGAGGCCCCGGCATGGACGGGAGAGGAATCCCGAGAGGTCCCCTAGACATTCGCATGGGGACTGGCCTTTCCTGAGGCCACCAGAGCGGGTCCCTGTGGTCCCCGTCGTAACTCGAGAAGACCTGCCGCAACTCGAGAAAATCCAGGAGGTTCTCCCTTCCAGGCGAGATGAGGCCCATTTCCGCTGAGGCGTCTCGAGGCTGATCACACCTCACCTCTGGAACTTCGAAAGGGTCCTTCACACCCTTGGTGCAAATCAAGAAGTTCCCCGACCTGGCCGTCTCCACTCGAGAGGAATCACGAGGGTCCCGCCCACATCCAGAGGAGCCCCGTTTCCGCCTCGTAGCTCGAGATGAGGGATCCTTTCCCTGCTTCGTCGGGAAAGAGTTCCCGGTGTTCCCGTCGCATCTCAAGAGGAGGCCCTCTCAACAGGAACGGCGAGAGGATCTCCAGGGTCGTGCCACCATTCCAAGAGTCCCCCAGATGTCTCAGTCCATTCCAGAGGAACCTCTTTTCCCTTCACCGGCTCGTCTTTCACGCCGAGGATCGACTCACACCAAGGTGGCACCTGGCACAGCCCTGTGGGAAAGCCTCGTTGGAATGCCTCGAGGGACAGCCTCGAGGGAAAGACACAGATCCCTTGATCCACGTGACAGGAAGCGTGACACTACTGCTGCAGCTCGGGAGGAAAGCGCACGTGCATGCCCCCACTCGAGACGAGGCCTGACTCCCCTGGGGAGACACAGAAGCACCCCAAGATCCATGGCAACACTGGAGAGGAATCCTCAGTTTCCGGCCCCGACTCCACAAGGACAGAGGGCCCGGCATGGACGGGAGAGGAATCCCGAGAGGTCCCCTAGCAACTCGCATGGGGACTGGCCTTTCCTGAGGCCACCAGAGCGGGTCCCTGTGGTCCCCGTCGTAACTCGAGAAGACCTGCCGCAACTCGAGAAAATCCAGGAGGTTCTCCCTTCCAGGCGAGATGAGGCCCATTTCCGCTGAGGCGTCTCGAGGCTGATCACACCTCCCCTCTCGAACTTCGAAAGGGTCCTTCACACCCTTGGTGCAAATCAAGAAGTTCCCCGACCTAGCCGTCTCCACTCGAGAGGAATCACGAGGGTCCCGCCCACATCCAGAGGAGCCGCGTTTCCGCCTCGTAGCTCGAGATGAGGGATCCTTTCCCTGCTTCGTCGGGAAAGAGTTCCCGGCGTTCCCGTCGCATCTCAAGAGGAGGCCCTCTCAACAGGAACGGCCAGAGGAACTCCAGGGTCGTGCCACCATTCCAAGAGTCCCCCAGATATCTCAGTCCATTCCAGAGGAACCTCTTTTCCCTTCACCGGCTCGTCTTTCACGCCGAGGATCGACTCACACCAAGGTGGCATGTGGCACAGTCCTGTGGGAAAGCCTCGTGGGAAAGCCTCGAGGGACAGCCTCGAGGGAAAGCCACAGATCCCTTGATCCACGTGAAAGGAAGCGTGACACTACTGCTGCAGCTCGGGAGGAAAGCGCACGTGCATGCCCCCACTCGAGACGAGGCCTGACTCCCCTGGGGAGACTCAGAAGCACCCCAAGATCCGTGGCAACACTGGAGAGGAATCCTCAGGTTCCGGCCCCGACTCCACACAAGGACTGAGGCCCCGGCATGGACGGGAGAGGAATCCCGAGAGGTCCCCTAGCAACTCGCATGGGGACTGGCCTTTCCTGAGGCCACCAGAGCGGGTCCCTGAGGTCCCCGTCGTAACTCGAGAAGACCTGCCGCAACTCGAGAAAATCCAGGAGGTTCTCCCCTCCAGGCGACATGAGGCCCATTTCCGCTGAGGCGTCTCGAGGCTGATCACACCTCACCTCTGGAACTTCGAAAGGGTCCTTCACACCCTTGGTGCAAATCAAGAAGTTCCCCGACCTAGCCGTCTCCACTCGAGAGGAATCACGAGGGTCCCGCCCACATCCAGAGGAGCCCCGTTTCCACCTCGTAGCTCGAGATGAGGGATCCTTTCCCTGCTTCGTCGGGAAAGAGTTCCCGGCGTTCCCGTCGCATCTCAAGAGGAGGCCCTCTCAACAGGAACGGCGAGAGGAACTCCAGGGTCGTGCCACCATTCCAAGAGTCCCCCAGATGCCTCAGTCCATTCCAGAGGAACCTCTTTTCCCTTCACCGGCTCGTCTTTCACGCCGAGGATCGACTCACACCAAGGTGGCACGTGGCACAGCCCTGTGGGAAAGCCTCGTGGGAAAGCCTCGTGGGAAAGCCTCGAGGGACAGCCTCGAGGGAAAGCCACAGATCCCTTGATCCACGTGAAAGGAAGCGTGACACTACTGCTGCAGCTCGGGAGGAAAGCGCACGTGCATGCCCCCACTCGAGACGAGGCCTGACTCCCCTGGGGAGACTCAGAAGCACCCCAAGATCCGTGGCAACACTGGAGAGGAATCCTCAGGTTCCGGCCCCGACTCCACACAAGGACTGAGGCCCCGGCATGGACGGGAGAGGAATCCCGAGAGGTCCCCTAGCAACTCGCATGGGGACTGGCCTTTCCTGAGGCCACCAGAGCGGGTCCCTGAGGTCCCCGTCGTAACTCGAGAAGACCTGCCGCAACTCGAGAAAATCCAGGAGGTTCTCCCCTCCAGGCGACATGAGGACCATTTCCGCTGAGGCGTCTCGAGGCTGATCACACCTCACCTCTGGAACTTCGAAAGGGTCCTTCACACCCTTGGTGCAAATCAAGAAGTTCCCCGACCTAGCCGTCTCCACTCGAGAGGAATCACGAGGGTCCCGCCCACATCCAGAGGAGCCCCGTTTCCGCCTCGTAGCTCGAGATGAGGGATCCTTTCCCTGCTTCGTCGGGAAAGAGTTCCCGGCGTTCCCATCGCATCTCAAGAGGAGGCCCTCTCAACAGGAACGGTGAGAGGAACTCCAGGGTCGTGCCACCATTCCAAGAGTCCCCCAGATGTCACAGTCCATTCCAGAGGAACCTCTTTTCCCTTCACCGGCTCGTCTTTCACGCCGAGGATCGACTCACACCAAGGTGGCACGTGGCACAGCCCTGTGGGAAAGCCTCGTTGGAAAGCCTCGAGGGACAGCCTCGAGGGAAAGCCACAGATCCCTTGATCCACGTGACAGGAAGCGTGACACTACTGCTGCAGCTCGGGAGGAAAGCGCACGTGCATGCCCCCACTCGAGACGAGGCCTGACTCCCCTGGGGAGACTCAGAAGCACCCCAAGATCCATGGCAACACTGGAGAGGAATCCTCAGGTTCCGGCCCCGACTCCACACAAGGACTGAGGCCCCGGCATGGACGGGAGAGGAATCCCGAGTGGTCCCCTAGCCACTCGCATGGGGACTGGCCTTTCCTGAGGCCACCAGAGCGGGTCCCTGTGGTCCCCGTCGTAACTCGAGAAGACCTGCCGCAACTCGAGAAAATCCAGGAGGTTCTCCCCTCCAGGCGAGATGAGGCCCATTTCCGCTGAGGCGTCTCGAGGCTGATCACACCTCACCTCTGGAACTTCGAAAGGGTCCTTCACACCCTTGGTGCAAATCAAGAAGTTCCCCGACCTAGCCGTCTCCACTCGAGAGGAATCACGAGGGTCCCGCCCACATCCAGAGGAGCCCCGTTTCCGCCTCGTAGCTCGAGATGAGGGATCCTTTCCCTGCTTCGTCGGGAAAGAGTTCCCGGCGTTCCCGTCGCATCTCAAGAGGAGGCCCTCTCAACAGGAACGGCGAGAGGAACTCCAGGGTCGTGCCACCATTCCAAGAGTCCCCCAGATGTCTCAGTCCATTCCAGAGGAACCTCTTTTCCTTTCACCGGCTCGTCTTTCACGCCGAGGATCGACTCACACCAAGGTGGCACGTGGCACAGCCCTGTGGGAAAGCCTCGTGGGAACGCCTCGAGGGACAGCCTCCAGGGAAAGCCACAGATCCCTTGATCCACGTGACAGGAAGCGTGACACTACTGCTGCAGCTCGGGAGGAAAGCGCACGTGCATGCCCCCACTCGAGACGAGGCCTGACTCCCCTGGGGAGACTCAGAAGCACCCCAAGATCCATGGCAACACTGGAGAGGAATCCTCAGGTTCCGGCCACGACTCCACACAAGGACTGAGGCCCCGGCATGGACGGGAGAGGAATCCCGAGAGGTCCCCTAGCAACTCGCATGGGGACTGGCCTTTCCTGAGGCCAACAGAGCGGGTCCCTGTGGTCCCCGTCGTAACTCGAGAAGACCTGCCGCAACTCGAGAAAATCCAGGAGGTTCTCCCCTCCAGGCGACCTGAGGCCCATTTCCGCTGAGGCGTCTCGAGGCTGATCACACCTCACCTCTGGAACTTCGAAAGGGTCCTTCACACCCTTGGTGCAAATCAAGAAGTTCCCCGACCTAGCCGTCTCCACTCGAGAGGAATCACGAGGGTCCCGCCCACATCCAGAGGAGCCCCGTTTCCGCCTCGTAACTCGAGATGAGGGATTCTTTCCCTGCTTCGACGGGAAAGAGATCCCGGCGTTCCCGTCGCATCTCAAGAGGAGGCCCTCTCAACAGGAACGGCGAGAGGAACTCCAGGGTCGTGCCACCATTCCAAGAGTCCCCCAGATGTCTCAGTCCATTCCAGAGGAACCTCTTTTCCCTTCACCGGCTCGTCTTTCACGCCGAGGATAGACTCACACCAAGGTGGCACCTGGCACAGCCCTGTGGGAAAGCCTCGTAGGAAAGCCTCGAGGGACAGCCTCGAGGGAAAGCCACAGATCCCTTGAATCACGTGACGGGAAGCGTGACACTACTGCTGCAGCTCGGGAGGAAAGCGCACGTGCATGCCCCCACTCGAGACGAGGCCTGACTCCCCTGGGGAGACTCAGAAGCACCCCAAGATCCATGGCAACACTGGAGAGGAATCCTCAGGTTCCGGCCCCGACTCCACACAAGGACTGAGGCCCCGGCATGGACGGGAGAGGAATCCCGAGAGGTCCCCTAGCAACTCGCATGGGGACTGGCCTTTCCTGAGGCCACCAGAGCGGGTCCCTGTGGTCCCCGTCGTAACTCGAGAAGACCTGCCGCAACTCGAGAAAATCCCGGAGGTTCTCCCCTCCAGGCGAGATGAGGCCCATTTCCGCTGAGGCGTCTCGAGGCTGATCACACCTCACCTCTGGAACTTCGAAAGGGTCCTTCACACCCTTGGTGCAAATCAAGAAGTTCCCCGACCTAGCCGTCTCCACTCGAGAGGAATCACGAGGGTCCCGCCCACATCCAGAGGAGCCGCGTTTCCGCCTCGTAGCTCGAGATGAGGGATCCTTTCCCTGCTTCGTCGGGAAAGAGTTCCCGGCGTTCCCGTCGCATCTCAAGAGGAGGCCCTCTCAACAGGAACGGCCAGAGGAACTCCAGGGTCGTGCCACCATTCCAAGAGTCCCCCAGATATCTCAGTCCATTCCAGAGGAACCTCTTTTCCCTTCACCGGCTCGTCTTTCACGCCGAGGATCGACTCACACCAAGGTGGCATGTGGCACAGCCCTGTGGGAAAGCCTCGTGGGAAAGCCTCGAGGGACAGCCTCGAGGGAAAGCCACAGATCCCTTGATCCACGTGAAAGGAAGCGTGACACTACTGCTGCAGCTCGGGAGGAAAGCGCACGTGCATGCCCCCACTCGAGACGAGGCCTGACTCCCCTGGGGAGACTCAGAAGCACCCCAAGATCCGTGGCAACACTGGAGAGGAATCCTCAGGTTCCGGCCCCGACTCCACACAAGGACTGAGGCCCCGGCATGGACGGGAGAGGAATCCCGAGAGGTCCCCTAGCAACTCGCATGGGGACTGGCCTTTCCTGAGGCCACCAGAGCGGGTCCCTGAGGTCCCCGTCGTAACTCGAGAAGACCTGCCGCAACTCGAGAAAATCCAGGAGGTTCTCCCCTCCAGGCGACATGAGGCCCATTTCCGCTGAGGCGTCTCGAGGCTGATCACACCTCACCTCTGGAACTTCGAAAGGGTCCTTCACACCCTTGGTGCAAATCAAGAAGTTCCCCGACCTAGCCGTCTCCACTCGAGAGGAATCACGAGGGTCCCGCCCACATCCAGAGGAGCCCCGTTTCCACCTCGTAGCTCGAGATGAGGGATCCTTTCCCTGCTTCGTCGGGAAAGAGTTCCCGGCGTTCCCGTCGCATCTCAAGAGGAGGCCCTCTCAACAGGAACGGCGAGAGGAACTCCAGGGTCGTGCCACCATTCCAAGAGTCCCCCAGATGCCTCAGTCCATTCCAGAGGAACCTCTTTTCCCTTCACCGGCTCGTCTTTCACGCCGAGGATCGACTCACACCAAGGTGGCACGTGGCACAGCCCTGTGGGAAAGCCTCGTGGGAAAGCCTCGAGGGACAGCCTCGAGGGAAAGCCACAGATCCCTTGATCCACGTGAAAGGAAGCGTGACACTACTGCTGCAGCTCGGGAGGAAAGCGCACGTGCATGCCCCCACTCGAGACGAGGCCTGACTCCCCTGGGGAGACTCAGAAGCACCCCAAGATCCGTGGCAACACTGGAGAGGAATCCTCAGGTTCCGGCCCCGACTCCACACAAGGACTGAGGCCCCGGCATGGACGGGAGAGGAATCCCGAGAGGTCCCCTAGCAACTCGCATGGGGACTGGCCTTTCCTGAGGCCACCAGAGCGGGTCCCTGAGGTCCCCGTCGTAACTCGAGAAGACCTGCCGCAACTCGAGAAAATCCAGGAGGTTCTCCCCTCCAGGCGACATGAGGCCCATTTCCGCTGAGGCGTCTCGAGGCTGATCACACCTCACCTCTGGAACTTCGAAAGGGTCCTTCACACCCTTGGTGCAAATCAAGAAGTTCCCCGACCTAGCCGTCTCCACTCGAGAGGAATCACGAGGGTCCCGCCCACATCCAGAGGAGCCCCGTTTCCGCCTCGTAGCTCGAGATGAGGGATCCTTTCCCTGCTTCGTCGGGAAAGAGTTCCCGGCGTTCCCGTCGCATCTCAAGAGGAGGCCCTCTCAACAGGAACGGCGAGAGGAACTCCAGGGTCGTGCCACCATTCCAAGAGTCCCCCAGATGTCTCAGTCCATTCCAGAGGAACCTCTTTTCCCTTCACCGGCTCGTCTTTCACGCCGAGGATCGACTCACACCAAGGTGGCACGTGGCACAGCCCTGTGGGAAAGCCTCGTTGGAAAGCCTCGAGGGACAGCCTCGAGGGAAAGCCACAGATCCCTTGATCCACGTGACAGGAAGCGTGACACTACTGCTGCAGCTCGGGAGGAAAGCGCACGTGCATGCCCCCACTCGAGACGAGGCCTGACTCCCCTGGGGAGACTCAGAAGCACCCCAAGATCCATGGCAACACTGGAGAGGAATCCTCAGGTTCCGGCCCCGACTCCACACAAGGACTGAGGCCCCGGTATGGACGGGAGAGGAATCCCGAGTGGTCCCCTAGCCACTCGCATGGGGACTGGCCTTTCCTGAGGCCACCAGAGCGGGTCCCTGTGGTCCCCGTCGTAACTCGAGAAGACCTGCCGCAACTCGAGAAAATCCAGGAGGTTCTCCCCTCCAGGCGAGATGAGGCCCATTTCCGCTGAGGCGTCTCGAGGCTGATCACACCTCACCTCTGGAACTTCGAAAGGGTCCTTCACACCCTTGGTGCAAATCAAGAAGTTCCCCGACCTAGCCGTCTCCACTCGAGAGGAATCACGAGGGTCCCGCCCACATCCAGAGGAGCCCCGTTTCCGCCTCGTAGCTCGAGATGAGGGATCCTTTCCCTGCTTCGTCGGGAAAGAGTTCCCGGCGTTCCCGTCGCATCTCAAGAGGAGGCCCTCTCAACAGGAACGGCGAGAGGAACTCCAGGGTCGTGCCACCATTCCAAGAGTCCCCCAGATGTCTCAGTCCATTCCAGAGGAACCTCTTTTCCTTTCACCGGCTCGTCTTTCACGCCGAGGATCGACTCACACCAAGGTGGCACGTGGCACAGCCCTGTGGGAAAGCCTCGTGGGAACGCCTCGAGGGACAGCCTCCAGGGAAAGCCACAGATCCCTTGATCCACGTGACAGGAAGCGTGACACTACTGCTGCAGCTCGGGAGGAAAGCGCACGTGCATGCCCCCACTCGAGACGAGGCCAGACTCCCTTGGGGAGACTCAGAAGCACCCCAAGATCCATGGCAACACTGGAGAGGAATCCTCAGGTTCCGGCCCCGACTCCACACAAGGACTGAGGCCCCGACATGGACGGGAGAGGAATCCCGAGAGGTCCCCTAGCAACTCGCATGGGGACTGGCCTTTCCTGAGGCCACCAGAGCGGGTCCCTGAGGTCCCCGTCGTAACTCGAGAAGACCTGCCGCAACTCGAGAAAATCCAGGAGGTTCTCCCCTCCAGGCGACATGAGGCCCATTTCTGCTGAGGCGTCTCGAGGCTGAACACACCTCACCTCTGGAACTTCGAAAGGGTCCTTCACACCCTTGGTGCAAATCAAGAAGTTCCCCGACCTAGCCGTCTCCACTCGAGAGGAATCACGAGGGTCCCGCCCACATCCAGAGGAGCCCCGTTTCCACCTCGTAGCTCGAGATGAGGGATCCTTTCCCTGCTTCGTCGGGAAAGAGTTCCCGGCGTTCCCGTCGCATCTCAAGAGGAGGCCCTCTCAACAGGAAAGCGAGAGGAACTCCAGGGTCGTGCCACCATTCCAAGAGTCCCCCAGATGTCTCAGTCCATTCCAGAGGAACCTCTTTTCCCTTCACCGGCTCGTCTTTCACGCCGAGGATCGACTCACACCAAGGTGGCACCTGGCACAGCCCTGTGGGAAAGGCTCGTGGGAAAGCCTTGAGGGACAGCCTCGAGGGAAAGCCACAGATCCTTTGATCCACGTGACAGGAAGCGTGACACTACTGCTGCAGCTCGGGAGGAAAGCGCACGTGCATGCCCCCACTCGAGACGAGGCCTGACTCCCCTGGGGAGACTCAGAAGCACCCCAAGATCCATGGCAACACTGGAGAGGAATCCTCAGGTTCCGGCCCCGACTCCACACAAGGACTGAGGCCCCGGCATGGACGGGAGAGGAATCCCGAGAGGTCCCCTAGACATTCGCATGGGGACTGGCCTTTCCTGAGGCCACCAGAGCGGGTCCCTGTGGTCCCCGTCGTAACTCGAGAAGACCTGCCGCAACTCGAGAAAATCCAGGAGGTTCTCCCCTCCAGGCGAGATGAGGCCCATTTCCGCTGAGGTGTCTCGAGGCTGATCACACCTCACCTCTGGAACTTCGAAAGGGTCCTTCACACCCTTGGTGCAAATCAAGAAGTTCCCCGACCTGGCCGTCTCCACTCGAGAGGAATCACGAGGGTCCCGCCCACATCCAGAGGAGCCCCGTTTCCGCCTCGTAGCTCGAGATGAGGGATCCTTTCCCTGCTTCGTCGGGAAAGAGTTCCCGGTGTTCCCGTCGCATCTCAAGAGGAGGCCCTCTCAACAGGAACGGCGAGAGGATCTCCAGGGTCGTGCCACCATTCCAAGAGTCCCCCAGATGTCTCAGTCCATTCCAGAGGAACCTCTTTTCCCTTCACCGGCTCGTCTTTCACGCCGAGGATCGACTCACACCAAGGTGGCACCTGGCACAGCCCTGTGGGAAAGCCTCGTTGGAATGCCTCGAGGGACAGCCTCGAGGGAAAGACACAGATCCCTTGATCCACGTGACAGGAAGCGTGACACTACTGCTGCAGCTCGGGAGGAAAGCGCACGTGCATGCCCCCACTCGAGACGAGGCCTGACTCCCCTGGGGAGACACAGAAGCACCCCAAGATCCATGGCAACACTGGAGAGGAATCCTCAGTTTCCGGCCCCGACTCCACAAGGACAGAGGGCCCGGCATGGACGGGAGAGGAATCCCGAGAGGTCCCCTAGCAACTCGCATGGGGACTGGCCTTTCCTGAGGCCACCAGAGCGGGTCCCTGTGGTCCCCGTCGTAACTCGAGAAGACCTGCCGCAACTCGAGAAAATCCAGGAGGTTCTCCCTTCCAGGCGAGATGAGGCCCATTTCCGCTGAGGCGTCTCGAGGCTGATCACACCTCCCCTCTCGAACTTCGAAAGGGTCCTTCACACCCTTGGTGCAAATCAAGAAGTTCCCCGACCTAGCCGTCTCCACTCGAGAGGAATCACGAGGGTCCCGCCCACATCCAGAGGAGCCGCGTTTCCGCCTCGTAGCTCGAGATGAGGGATCCTTTCCCTGCTTCGTCGGGAAAGAGTTCCCGGCGTTCCCGTCGCATCTCAAGAGGAGGCCCTCTCAACAGGAACGGCCAGAGGAACTCCAGGGTCGTGCCACCATTCCAAGAGTCCCCCAGATATCTCAGTCCATTCCAGAGGAACCTCTTTTCCCTTCACCGGCTCGTCTTTCACGCCGAGGATCGACTCACACCAAGGTGGCATGTGGCACAGCCCTGTGGGAAAGCCTCGTGGGAAAGCCTCGAGGGACAGCCTCGAGGGAAAGCCACAGATCCCTTGATCCACGTGAAAGGAAGCGTGACACTACTGCTGCAGCTCGGGAGGAAAGCGCACGTGCATGCCCCCACTCGAGACGAGGCCTGACTCCCCTGGGGAGACTCAGAAGCACCCCAAGATCCGTGGCAACACTGGAGAGGAATCCTCAGGTTCCGGCCCCGACTCCACACAAGGACTGAGGCCCCGGCATGGACGGGAGAGGAATCCCGAGAGGTCCCCTAGCAACTCGCATGGGGACTGGCCTTTCCTGAGGCCACCAGAGCGGGTCCCTGAGGTCCCCGTCGTAACTCGAGAAGACCTGCCGCAACTCGAGAAAATCCAGGAGGTTCTCCCCTCCAGGCGACATGAGGCCCATTTCCGCTGAGGCGTCTCGAGGCTGATCACACCTCACCTCTGGAACTTCGAAAGGGTCCTTCACACCCTTGGTGCAAATCAAGAAGTTCCCCGACCTAGCCGTCTCCACTCGAGAGGAATCACGAGGGTCCCCGCCCACATCCAGAGGAGCCCCGTTTCCACCTCGTAGCTCGAGATGAGGGATCCTTTCCCTGTTTCGTCGGGAAAGAGTTCCCGGCGTTCCCGTCGCATCTCAAGAGGAGGCCCTCTCAACAGGAACGGCGAGAGGAACTCCAGGGTCGTGCCACCATTCCAAGAGTCCCCCAGATGCCTCAGTCCATTCCAGAGGAACCTCTTTTCCCTTCACCGGCTCGTCTTTCACGCCGAGGATCGACTCACACCAAGGTGGCACGTGGCACAGCCCTGTGGGAAAGCCTCGTGGGAAAGCCTCGAGGGACAGCCTCGAGGGAAAGCCACAGATCCCTTGATCCACGTGAAAGGAAGCGTGACACTACTGCTGCAGCTCGGGAGGAAAGCGCACGTGCATGCCCCCACTCGAGACGAGGCCTGACTCCCCTGGGGAGACTCAGAAGCACCCCAAGATCCGTGGCAACACTGGAGAGGAATCCTCAGGTTCCGGCCCCGACT
Source organism: Budorcas taxicolor (assembly GCF_023091745.1). Taxonomy (NCBI): domain Eukaryota; kingdom Metazoa; phylum Chordata; class Mammalia; order Artiodactyla; family Bovidae; genus Budorcas; species Budorcas taxicolor. Next base: position 3,521 of record NW_026291982.1, on the reverse strand, counting down.
CCACACAAGGACTGAGGCCCCGGCATGGACGGGAGAGGAATCCCGAGAGGTCCCCTAGCAACTCGCATGGGGACTGGCCTTTCCTGAGGCCACCAGAGCGGGTCCCTGAGGTCCCCGTCGTAACTCGAGAAGACCTGCCGCAACTCGAGAAAATCCAGGAGGTTCTCCCCTCCAGGCGACATGAGGACCATTTCCGCTGAGGCGTCTCGAGGCTGATCACACCTCACCTCTGGAACTTCGAAAGGGTCCTTCACACCCTTGGTGCAAATCAAGAAGTTCCCCGACCTAGCCGTCTCCACTCGAGAGGAATCACGAGGGTCCCGCCCACATCCAGAGGAGCCCCGTTTCCGCCTCGTAGCTCGAGATGAGGGATCCTTTCCCTGCTTCGTCGGGAAAGAGTTCCCGGCGTTCCGTCGCATCTCAAGAGGAGGCCCTCTCAACAGGAACGGCGAGAGGAACTCCAGGGTCGTGCCACCATTCCAAGAGTCCCCCAGATGTCTCAGTCCATTCCAGAGGAACCTCTTTTCCCCTTCACCGGCTCGTCTTTCACGCCGAGGATCGACTCACACCAAGGTGGCACGTGGCACAGCCCTGTGGGAAAGCCTCGTTGGAAAGCCTCGAGGGACAGCCTCGAGGGAAAGCCACAGATCCCTTGATCCACGTGACAGGAAGCGTGACACTACTGCTGCAGCTCGGGAGGAAAGCGCACGTGCATGCCCCCACTCGAGACGAGGCCTGACTCCCCTGGGGAGACTCAGAAGCACCCCAAGATCCATGGCAACACTGGAGAGGAATCCTCAGGTTCCGGCCCCGACTCCACACAAGGACTGAGGCCCCGCATGGACGGGAGAGGAATCCCGAGTGGTCCCCCTAGCCACTCGCATGGGGGACTGGCCTTTCCTGAGGCCACCAGAGCGGGTCCCTGTGGTCCCCGTCGTAACTCGAGAAGACCTGCCGCAACTCGAGAAAATCCAGGAGGTTCTCCCCTCCAGGCGAGATGAGGCCCATTTCCGCTGAGGCGTCTCGAGGCTGATCACACCTCACCTCTGGAACTTCGAAAGGGTCCTTCACACCCTTGGTGCAAATCAAGAAGTTCCCCGACCTAGCCGTCTCCACTCGAGAGGAATCACGAGGGTCCCGCCCACATCCAGAGGAGCCCCGTTTCCGCCTCGTAGCTCGAGATGAGGGATCCTTTCCCTGCTTCGTCGGAAAGAGTTCCCGGCGTTCCCGTCGCATCTCAAGAGGAGGCCCCTCTCAACAGGAACGGCGAGAGGAACTCCAGGGTCGTGCCACCATTCCAAGAGTCCCCCAGATGTCTCAGTCCATTCCAGAGGAACCTCTTTTCCTTTCACCGGCTCGTCTTTCACGCCGAGGATCGACTCACACCAAGGTGGCACGTGGCACAGCCCTGTGGGAAAGCCTCGTGGGAACGCCTCGAGGGACAGCCTCCAGGGAAAGCCACAGATCCCTTGATCCACGTGACAGGAAGCGTGACACTACTGCTGCAGCTCGGGAGGAAAGCGCACGTGCATGCCCCCCACTCGAGACGAGGCCTGACTCCCCTGGGGAGACTCAGAAGCACCCCAAGATCCATGGCAACACTGGAGAGGAATCCTCAGGTTCCGGCCACGACTCCACACAAGGACTGAGGCCCCCGGCATGGACGGGAGAGGAATCCCGAGAGGTCCCCTAGCAACTCGCATGGGGACTGGCCTTTCCTGAGGCCAACAGAGCGGGTCCCTGTGGTCCCCGTCGTAACTCGAGAAGACCTGCCGCAACTCGAGAAAATCCAGGAGGTTCTCCCCTCCAGGCGACCTGAGGCCCATTTCCGCTGAGGCGTCTCGAGGCTGATCACACCTCACCTCTGGAACTTCGAAAGGGTCCTTCACACCCTTGGTGCAAATCAAGAAGTTCCCCGACCTAGCCGTCTCCACTCGAGAGGAATCACGAGGGTCCCGCCCACATCCAGAGGAGCCCCGTTTCCGCCTCGTAACTCGAGATGAGGGATTCTTTCCCTGCTTCGACGGAAAGAGATCCCGGCGTTCCCGTCGCATCTCAAGAGGAGGCCCTCTCAACAGGAACGGCGAGAGGAACTCCAGGGTCGTGCCACCATTCCAAGAGTCCCCCAGATGTCTCAGTCCATTCCAGAGGAACCTCTTTTCCCTTCACACCGGCTCGTCTTTCACGCCGAGGATAGACTCACACCAAGGTGGCACCTGGCACAGCCCTGTGGGAAAGCCTCGTAGGAAAGCCTCGAGGGACAGCCTCGAGGGAAAGCCACAGATCCCCTTGAATCACGTGACGGGAAGCGTGACACTACTGCTGCAGCTCGGGAGGAAAGCGCACGTGCATGCCCCCACTCGAGACGAGGCCTGACTCCCCTGGGGAGACTCAGAAGCACCCCCAAGATCCATGGCAACACTGGAGAGGAATCCTCAGGTTCCGGCCCCGACTCCACACAAGGACTGAGGCCCCGGCATGGACGGGAGAGGAATCCCGAGAGGTCCCCTAGCAACTCGCATGGGGACTGGCCTTTCCTGAGGCCACCAGAGCGGGTCCCTGTGGTCCCCGTCGTAACTCGAGAAGACCTGCCGCAACTCGAGAAAATCCAGGAGGTTCTCCCCTCCAGGCGAGATGAGGCCCATTTCCGCTGAGGCGTCTCGAGGCTGATCACACCTCACCTCTGGAACTTCGAAAGGGTCCTTCACACCCTTGGTGCAAATCAAGAAGTTCCCCGACCTAGCCGTCTCCACTCGAGAGGAATCACGAGGGTCCCGCCCACATCCAGAGGAGCCGCGTTTCCGCCTCGTAGCTCGAGATGAGGGATCCTTTCCCTGCTTCGTCGGGAAAGAGTTCCCGGCGTTCCCGTCGCATCTCAAGAGGAGGCCCTCTCAACAGGAACGGCCAGAGGAACTCCAGGGTCGTGCCACCATTCCAAGAGTCCCCCAGATATCTCAGTCCATTCCAGAGGAACCTCTTTTCCCTTCACCGGCTCGTCTTTCACGCCGAGGATCGACTCACACCAAGGTGGCATGTGGCACAGCCCTGTGGGAAAGCCTCGTGGGAAAGCCTCGAGGGACAGCCTCGAGGGAAAGCCACAGATCCCTTGATCCACGTGAAAGGAAGCGTGACACTACTGCTGCAGCTCGGGAGGAAAGCGCACGTGCATGCCCCCCACTCGAGACGAGGCCTGACTCCCCTGGGGAGACTCAGAAGCACCCCAAGATCCGTGGCAACACTGGAGAGGAATCCTCAGGTTCCGGCCCCGACTCCACACAAGGACTGAGGCCCCGGCATGGACGGGAGAGGAATCCCGAGAGGTCCCCTAGCAACTCGCATGGGGACTGGCCTTTCCTGAGGCCACCAGAGCGGGTCCCTGAGGTCCCCGTCGTAACTCGAGAAGACCTGCCGCAACTCGAGAAAATCCAGGAGGTTCTCCCCTCCAGGCGACATGAGGCCCATTTCCGCTGAGGCGTCTCGAGGCTGATCACACCTCACCTCTGGAACTTCGAAAGGGTCCT